>NC_090649.1:3294427-3541927 GCF_040937935.1 Hyperolius riggenbachi | reverse complement strand
CTGCCCCCCAGTATAGGATAGACAGGTAGCTGCCCCCCAGTATAGGTTAGATAGGTAGCTGCCCCCCAGTATAGGATAGATAGGTAGCTGGCCCCCAGTATAGGTTAGATTAGGTAGCTGCCCCCCAGTATAGGATAGATAGGTAGCTGCCCCCAGTACAGGTTAGATAGGTAGCTGCCCCCCAGTATAGGATAGACAGGTAGCTGCCCCCCAGTACAGGTTAGATAGGTAGCTGCCCCCCAGTATAGGATAGATAGGTAGCTGCCCCCAGTACAGGTTAGATAGGTAGCTGCCCCCCAGTATAGGATAGACAGGTAGCTTCCCCCCAGTACAGGTTAGATTAGGTAGGTGCCCCCCAGTATAGGATAGATAGGTAGCTTGCCCAGTATAGGTTAAGTAGGTAGGTGCCACCTCATAATGGCGGAGGGGGGAGCCAGAGCCGCGGTGAGGGCAGCCCGACCTCTCCCTCCCTCTCCCCGGGCCGCCCTCCATGCTCCCCCCTCGGACTGCAGGCAGCAGAGTTAGCGCGCAGGGAAGCGCTGCTGTACACAGCTGTTACTCACCTCCCTGGATCCGATCGCTGCTCCCGCCCTGCTGGTCTCCTCTCTGCCTAGCCGGCTGATACACACGCGGCTGCTTCCTGTGTAAACAGGACGCAGCGTGTGTAATGTATCAGCAGCGGCTACATTGCAGAGAGGCGACCAGCAGGGCGGGAGCGGCGATCGGATCCAGGGAGGTGAGTAACAACTGTGTACAGCAGCGCTTCCCTGCGCGCTAACTCTGCTGCCTGCAGTCCGAGGGGGGAGCATGGAGAGCGGCCCGGGGAGAGGGAGGGAGAGGTCGGGCTGCCCTCACCGCGGCTCCGGCTCCCCCTCTATCACAGCGCCCTCCCTTCCTCTGCGCCCAGGGCAGCGGCACGGGCCGCACGGCCCTAGAAATGGCCCTGAAAAGAGCCCATACCAGCATTCCTGGTTCCTCAGGGGTGGGTCAGTACCCCGAGGGGGCAGGGCCACAGAATGTATCAGTGGTGGTGTGTGTTCTGTGGGCAGGGCTGTAAGTTCCTGTCAGCTGATTGGTGCAGGCCGGTTGACAGATATGTGTATTCCTCCTCCAGGCCGCGCCCTTCTGAGGCTGACTGATGATCGACTGCAGAGGATGGGCATTCACCAGGAGAGATTGCGCAGGATCGTGCTGGTGGAGATTCTAGAGCTGAGACTACAACAAGAACTACAGCAACTGCTGTTCATCACCGAGGGTGAGTGTCACCGAGGGGAAGAGAGAGCCACCTGGGGGGAAGAGAGCGTCACCTGGGGAAGAGAGAGCCACGGGGAGAGAGAGAGCGTCACTGTGTCAAAAACCTGTGCGGTTCTTGCCTTTTTCATGATTGCTAACTGTAACGATTGGTGTCAGCAAGAACAGATTTTCTGATTATTGGTGATCTGCAGTATCAGCAATAATACAGATGTTATACCTGATTATGTAGTGATCTGCAGAATCACCAATAATGCGAGTATAGCGAGACACAGGACAGCCAGATGTAAAGATAGGTGTTTGGTGCAACAGTAATACAGATAGAGATACCAACTCCCCCAGAGGAGCTAGTAGAGGGAGATATCTCTATAGAACACCGGGATCAGCACTCCAGCAAGCCGGAGATGCAGATGAACTAGTAATCAGTCCACCCGAGGAGCGGGTGGTGCACAGTAAGACAACGTATACTGATCACCCGTGGAGCGGGTGATTCAGACTGTACTGCAGCAGGTGATCACCTGAGGGGCAGGAGATCAAGACTGTACTGCAACTCCTAATCACCTGAGGAGCAGATGACTAAGACTGTACTGCAGCTGCTGGTCACCTGAGGAGCAGGTGATTAAGACTGTACTGCAGCTACTGGTCACCTGAGGAGCAGGTGATTCAGACTGTACTGCAGCTACTGGTCACCTGTGGAGCAGGTGATTCAGACTGTACTGCAGCTACTGGTCACCTGAGGAGCAGGTGATTCAGCTGTACAGAGAATCCCTCACCAGGGACTAGGCTCACTGGTGAGGGCAGGAGAGTCAGACAAGCAGATTCGGCAACAAACGGACAGATACGGTACAAAGACAGAAGGCTAAATCGGAGTAGTGTTCAGGCTGAGTCGGCAACAGGATCAGATAGGCAGAAGCACAGAATTAGTAGGCAGAAGAGTAGTCAAGGCTAGCAGAAGGTCATAACAAATAATACAATTCAATTAGTACTTTAGCTATCAACAGAATCTGACTAAGTGTGGATCCCCAGCTCCAGCTGGTTCTAGCACACTTTGGGATCTGACTAAGGCCTGAGTGCTAACACGTAGCATTCGCAACAGCAGATGAGGAGCTACTGACAGGCATGTCCTATATATACTGAGGGCGCCCCACAGCGCCGCCCCAGTCACTCAGCCAATCAGGAGCACTGCTGGAGTCAGCTGACCGGCCGATCAGCTGACTCCCCTTCTATTCGCATAAAGGTCCTGTCGCCTGGCGCACGGCGCGTAGCCCTCAGTCTATGTGCAACTGAGGGACCAGGCAAAACTCCAACATGTAATTGCGCGGCGGAGGCCGCCGGCTGAGACGCGGAGACAGCCGCCATGCCACTCACCGCTGCGGCGGCATCTCCACTATCCATTACACTAACTCAGTAAAGGACCAGCCCTTAAAGCGTTGCTATCATATAAATCCGGCATAGCGGGGTCTGAACCCTCTATAACAGTAATTATAGATTGACGGTATACCTTGAAATGAATCAGAGCACTCAGTATATGATTTTATATAAAAATTGTATTTGCTTATCATACAGCATATATACAAAATATGAACAGTTCCAAGTAGTGTTTCCTTCTAACAGTATTCCATCTTATCAAGGCTTTATAGCTAAGTGATCATCAATCTTCAAAAAAGAATATAACAGTTGTGTTATGTAGAATAGGATCAAAAGTAGTCTAATCTGTATCAATAGCTGTGTATCTAGTAGCTGTGTAAAACTTGTAGTAATCTTCTTAAAGAAATAGCATAAAAAATAGCTTCTAAAAAACTTCTTGCTAACATCTTAACAAAACTTAATGCTGAAAAATGAATAAAGTAAATCACCAGAATATAAGCATATTACCCCTTCTCTGTCATCTCTTCAGCATCTAGCACCACGTGTGGGAAGGTAGCTTCTGCCTCATGTGTCTTCTCAGGAGATTGTTGGGCTTCTGCAAACTATGAGCTTTCAGCTCCTACTTTTATAGGGATAGGAAGCAATATGGCTGCCTAATCTGGAATTTCCCTGAATCCCAGACTCTGATTGGCTAAAGCTTCCATGCGTAGCTCGCTATCTTTGACATTTAAAATACCCATAACACTTTTTTGTTTTGAATACCTTAATCATAATATTATTGTTTATAAATTCCTTAATTATCTTAACTGTGAGAATTAACGTAGTAGGTTTGCAATGTTTACACATTCTAATCAGGTCATTTCTGACGCAGTTAATTAAAAATGGACGTCACCAGCCATCTTGTCTGCTGGCTGCCCCAGACATTAAAGCCGCATCTATACGCGTAGATGCGGCCGCGATGTGGCTTATCAATCGAGCCGCTGATGCGGCTCGATTGATAAGATCTGACAGGACGGATCTTGCTTCCGCCGATTCCCTGCTCGCTCCCCGCGAGGGGACAATGGCAGGGAATCGAGCGGAAGATAAGCGGCGCCGGCGGGGACGAGCGGGGAATCGAATCCTGCGCGCGAGCGGGGACGCGGCGGGCACGTGCGGGGACGCGGAAGAGGCGATCCGGCGGCTAATCGAGCCGCCGGATGGCCGCTGCATCTACCCGTGTAGATGCGGCTTAAGACTAAACAATGTCATTCATGACGCATTTCTGATAATATCCCCTTCTGCTAATTAGTTTTTGGAATGTCTCTGTACTTTCCCAGGTCAGGTTGACACTATAAAACTGTACACAGACCTGTAAGATCCTTCAGCAATTTAAGGGTTATTGAAACATACAGGGCTTCTAATATACTCATTTAAATATAAAGCTTATTATCTAATTATTCTTAAAACAATTAATCATATAAGAAATAATTGCATATTAAATCTTAAAAATATAAAATCATGTTCTATATATTTGCCTTTCTTATGAATAAATATAATAACTTCAACCGGCAGAGGTCACTATCTCATCATAAATAACTAGCAGTATTATTTGTCCTAAATACGGGACAATACAAAAACCTTGGAACTTATTATTAACATTCCAAAGAACAATTATAGTCTAAACAACTTTGTGAAAAACAGCTCATGTATTTTGAAACTTTCACTGCAGAATCTAGCTTTTTAACTGTATTTCAAAGTATTAAATTCTATTATATAGGGTTTAACAATAACTATTTATTTCTTTAGAAGGACTGAATTGATCATTAATATTTAGATTAATAATATCTATGTGTAAGAATTAAGAAACTGTGCATATATAATTATTGCAGTAATGTGAGTTTTAAACCAGCATTCTGTCTTACACATACTGCGCAGTCTAACCTTGACATTAACAAATAATGTTTTGGTTTCTTGTAACCAGTATGTCAATTATCTGCCACCTTACAAGTTAAAATAATCTTATAAGCTTTACAGCCTGGAATATGCTGAGATGTCACAGAGCAATATATTAAAAAAGTAACCCAACTTTACAGTTTACAATGAAATTTTGCATAGAACATTAAAACTTAAAACACACATGACAGCTTTTCCTGCATAAATAAAACCGCTAGAATTCTGACAACTGGGGTGGGGGAGTGTCACCGAGGGGAAGGGAGAGCCATCCGGGGGGAGGGGGGGAACATCGATGGGGAAGGGGGGGGGGAAGAGTGCCACCCGGGGGAGAGAGCGGCAGTGGGGGGGGGGGAGGTAGAGTGCCATTGGGTAGGGGAAAGCATCACTGGGGGGTGGAGACAGTGTCACTGAGGGGAAGAGAGCGCCACCCAGGGGGGGAAGGGAGGGGAGCGTCACTGGGGAAGGGAGGGAAGAGTGCTACCTGGGGGGAGAGAGCGGCAGTGGGGGGGAGGTAGAGCGCCATTGGGTAGGGGAAAGCATCACTGGGGGGTGGAGACAGTGTCACTGAGGGGAAGAGAACGCCACCCAGGGGGGGAAGGGAGGGGAGCGTCACTGGGGAAGGGAGGGAAGAGTGCTACCTGGGGGAGAGAGCGGCAGTGGGGGGGAGTTAGAGCGCCATTGGGTAGGGGAAAGCATCACTGGGGGGTGGAGACAGTGTCACCGAGGGGAAGAGAGCGCCACCCGGGGGAGAGAGTGTCACGGGGGGGGGGGGGGGTGTAGAGCATCATTGGGTAGTGGAGAGCATCACTGGGGGGTGGTGAGAGCGTCACTGGGGTGGAGCCTCCCTGGGGGGGGGAGAGCGTCACCCAAGGGAACAGAGAGCGCCACTCAGGGCTGATCAGTAGGGTACTCTGCTCTCTGACCAGTAAATGTTTTGTCCACCTCTCGTTACAGAATGATGGTGACCTATCACAGGAAAGGCTGGAACATGAGCGATGCCTCGGTTTTAGCGTGCTCTATAGAGTGGAGGATGATGGGTAACCACTGATGGCTTGATGCCAGCCCAGCTTATGGAGAACAGAATATGGTGCCAGACCAATCGGTGAAGTATAGAGTCTGTTACCAGCCCAATGTGGTGCCAGTCTGGTCTATAGAGTACAAAGTCTGGTATCAGTGGAGGATATGGAGTGGGTCCTCTCACTTCTCATGACCAAGCATGGCAGAGGCCCGTCTCACATGGTAAATGCCAGAAGGGATGATTTGTGTACTGCCTGCTGCCATGGCACTGGTGTTCAGCTACACATGGGTCATGTGAGATCACAGCAATGAGGGATGGACCAGTAATGACTTTCGTGGTGGTGCGTAAGTGAACACACTTTCAGCGAGAACTGTTTGTACTTCATGTCGGACACTCTGCCGTGTATCTCCAGAAGAAGGTCCACCTCCAGCTCTCTTCCAGCAATCTTCAGTCATCTGCTCTGGCCTGGACACCTCCGAGTATCACATTACTTGTAAGGAAATCAGTACAGGTTGTAGCAGGACCCCTGAGGTTCTGCAGAGTCCTCCAGCATTGGAGAGCCTTCATGAATCAGACTCTACGGGACACAGCTGGACCTCCAGAGCTGATGGACGGTCACTCATCATGTCTAGCTTCTCCGTCTCTTGCTATAAGAAGGATAATTTATTAATGTTGTCCATTATAGATGCCATGCATACCAGGACATGTACGTTAGTTGCTGTTGTAGGTTGAGAGCTTGCAGAAGGAGTGGAGTGTTTGGAACCCTGGGAGATATTCTCCTTGTCTTCAATAAAGAAAACTCATAATATTGGCCTGTGTCTCTCTACTTTGTTATAACATCAAAACCAACAGACCTTGATTTGGGTAATAGTGTTAATGACTATCAGTACATGGTTTATTGCAAACTTTACAAACGTTTATACAGAAGGATGCCAGGACAATGTCCATAAAAGCAAGTTCCTTTATTGTGGGCATATCCAAAAATCACCACATCATACAGCTGACATGTTTCGGGCCAACTGGTCCTTTATTATAGCTGCTGCAGAATGACACAAAGTTAACCTATATACCCTCCTCCTATGGAGGTCCTCGGAGGAGCTCACAATCTAATCCTACCATAGTCATATCCTAATGTCCTACCATAGTATTATTATGTATTTATATAGCACTGACATCTTCTGCAGCACATTACAGAGTACTTAGTCATGTCACTGACTGTCCTCAGAGGAGCTCACACTCTAATCCTACCATAGTCATAGTCTAATGTCCTACCATATTATTATTATGTATTTATATAGCACTGACATCTCCTGCAGCACTTTACAGGGTACATAGTCATGTCACTGACTGTCCTCAGAGGAGCTCACAATCTACTCCTACTATAGTCATAGTCTAATGTCCTACCATATTATTATTATTATTATGTATTTATATAGCACTGACATCTTCTGCAGCACTTTACAGAGTACATAGACATGTCACTGACTGTCCTCAGAGGAGCTCACACTCTAATCCTACCATAGTCATAGTCTTATGTCCTACCATATTATTATTATGTATTTATATAGCACTGACATCTCCTGCAGCACTTTACAGAGTGCATAGTCATGTCACTGACTGTCCTCAGAGGAGCTCACACTCTAATCCTACCATAGTCATAGTCTAATGTCCTACCATATTATTATTATGTATTTATATAGCACTGACATCTCCTGCAGCACTGTACAGAGTGCATAGTCATGTCACTGACTGTCCTCAGAGGAGCTCACACTCTAAGCCTACCATAGTCATAGTCTAATGTCCTACCATATTATTATTATGTACTTATATAGCACTGACATCTTCTGCAGCACTGTACAGAGTACATAGTCATGTCACTGACTGTCCTCAGAGGAGCTCACACTCTAATCCTACCATAGTCATAGTCTAATGTCCTACCATATTATTATTATGTATTTATATAGTGCTGACATCTCCTGCAGCACTGTACAGAGTACATAGTCATGTCACTGACTGTCCTCAGAGCTCACAATCTAATCCTACCATAGTCATAGTGTAATGTCCTACCATATTATTATTATGTATTTATATAGCACTGACCTCTTCTGCAGCACATTACAGAGTACATAGTCATGTCACTGACTGTCCTCAGAGGAGCTCACACTCTAATCCTACCATAGTCATAGTCTAATGTCCTACCATATTATTATTATGTATTTATATAGCACTGACATCTTCTGCAGCACATTACAGAGTACATAGTTATGTCACTGACTGTCCTCAGAGGAGCTCACACTCTAATCCTACCATAGTCATAGTCTAATGTCCTACCATATTATTATTATGTATTTATATAGCACTGACATCTTCTGCAGCACATTACAGAGTACATAGTCATGTCACTGACTGTCCTCAGAGGAGCTCACACTCTAATCCTACCATAGTCATAGACTAATGTCCTACCATATTATTATTATGTATTTATATAGCACTGACCTCTTCTGCAGCACATTACAGAGTACATAGTCATGTCACTGACTGTCCCCAGAGGAGCTCACAATCTAACCCTACCATAGTCATAGTCTAATGTCCTACCATATTATTATTATGTATTTATATAGCACTGACATCTCCTGCAGCACATTACAGAGTACATAGTCATGTCACTGACTGTCCTCAGAGGAGCTCACACTCTAATCCTACCATAGTCATAGTGTAATGTCCTACCATATTATTATTATGTATTTATATAGCACTGACATCTCCTGCAGCCTATTACAGAGTACATAGTCATGTCACTGACTGTCCTCAGAGGAGCTCACACTCTAATCCTACCATAGTCATAGTCTAATGTCCTACCATATTATTATTATGTATTTATATAGCACTGACATCTTCTGCAGCACATTACAGAGTACATAGTCATGTCACTAACTGTCCTCAGAGGAGCTCACACTCTAATCCTACCATAGTCATAGTCTAATGTCCTACCATATTATTATTATGTATTTATATAGCACTGACATCTTCTGCAGCACATTACAGAGTACATAGTCATGTCACTGACTGTCCTCAGAGGAGCTCACACTCTAATCCTACCATAGTCATAGTGTAATGTCCTACCATATTATTATTATGTATTTATATAGCACTGACATCTCCTGCAGCACATTACAGAGTACATAGTCATGTCACTGACTGTCCTCAGAGGAGCTCACACTCTAATCCTACCATAGTCATAGTCTAATGTCCTACCATATTATTATTATGTATTTATATAGCACATTACAGAGTACATAGTTATGTCACTGACTGTCCTCAGAGGAGCTCACACTCACATTACAGAGTACATAGTCATGTCACTGTCTAATGTCCTACCATATTCATATAACTCACCTGACTTCCGCGTTCCGGGTGCTGGAGTGCTGCATCACCGTTGCCACTGTGGTTCCTGATTAGCGGAAGCAGAGTGGGCGGCATTGAAGGCGGAGACCTGTGACACGTGACGATGACGCAGCGCTCCAGTGCCTAACACAGGAGTTAGGTGAGTGATTCCCTGCCCGCTGCACCTGCCTGCCGCCCGCATATCTGGAGGGGGAGAGCGTGGAAGGAGGGAACACAGAGCGGGGGGGGTGCACCACGCCCCTCGGCGCCCAATGGAGGGAACGCCCCTGGGTTATTTGACTGTAATGACAGATCGTGCTGCCCGGAGGCTGCCTTCCACACTGAGTATGGCGCATGCTGGTTCCGGGGCTGGAGGTGTAATGACAGATTGTGCCGCCTGGAGGCTGCCTTCCACACTGAGTATGACGCATGCTGGTTCCGGGGCTGGAGGTGTAATGACAGATCGTGCTGCCCGGAGGCTGCCATCCACACTGAGTATGGCGCATGCTGGTTCCGGGGCTGGAGGTGTAATGACAGATTGTGCTGCCCGGAGGCTGCCTTCCATACTGAGTATGGCACATGCTGGTTCCGGGGCTGGAGGTGTAATGACAGATTGTGCCACCCGGAGGCTGCCTTCCATACTGAGTATGGCGCATGCTGGTTCCGGGGCTGGAGGTGTAATGACAGATTGTGCCGCCCGGAGGCTGCCTTCCACACTGAGTATGGCGCATGCTGGTTTCGGGGCTGGAGGTGTAATGACAGATTGTGCCACCCGGAGGCTGCCTTCCACACTGAGTATGGCGCATGCTGGTTCCGGGGCTGGAGGTGTAATGACAGATTGTGCTGCCTGAAGGCTGCCTTCCACACTGAGTATGGCGCATGCTGGTTCCGGGGCTGGAGGTGTAATGACAGATCGTGCTGCCCGGAGGCTGCCATCCACACTGAGTATGGCGCATGCTGGTTCCGGGGCTGGAGGTGTAATGACAGATCGTGCTGCCCTGAGGCTGCCATCCACACTGAGTATGGCGCATGCTGGTTCCGGGGCTGGAGGTGTAATGACAGATTGTGCTGCCCGGAGGCTGCCTTCCACACTGAGTATGGAGCATGCTGGTTCCGGGGCTGGAGGTGTAATGACAGATCGTGCTGCCCGGAGGCTGCCTTCCACACTGAGTATGGCGCATGCTGGTTCCGGGGCTGGAGGTGTAATGACAGATCGTGCTGCCCGGAGGCTGCCATCCACACTGAGTATGGCGCATGCTGGTTCCGGGGCTGGAGGTGTAATGACAGATCGTGCTGCCCTGAGGCTGCCATCCACACTGAGTATGGCGCATGCTGGTTCCGGGGCTGGAGGTGTAATGACAGATTGTGCTGCCTGAAGGCTGCCTTCCACACTGAGTATGGTGCATGCTGGTTCCGGGGCTGGAGGTGTAATGACAGATTGTGCCGCCTGGAGGCTGCCTTCCACACTGAGTATGACGCATGCTGGTTCCGGGGCTGGAGGTGTAATGACAGATCGTGCTGCCCGGAGGCTGCCTTCCACACTGAGTATGGCGCATGCTGGTTCCGGGGCTGGAGGTGTAATGACAGATCGTGCTGCCCGGAGGCTGCCTTCCACACTGAGTATGGCGCATGCTGGTTCCGGGGCTGGAGGTGTAATGACAGATCGTGCTGCCCGGAGGCTGCCTTCCATACTGAGTATGGCGCATGCTGGTTTCGGGGCTGGAGGTGTAATTACAGATCGTGCTGCCCGGAGGCTGCCTTCCACACTGAGTATGGCGCATGCTGGTTCCGGGGCTGGAGGTGTAATGACAGATTGTGCCACCCGGAGGCTGCCTTCCACACTGAGTATGGCGCATGCTGGTTCCGGGGCTGGAGGTGTAATGACAGATTGTGCTGCCTGGAGGCTGCCTTACATACATACTGAGTATGGCGCATGCTGGTTCCGGGGCTGGAGGTGTAATGACAGATTGTGCCGCCCGGAGGTTGCCTTCCACACTGAGTATGGCGCATGCTGGTTTCGGGGCTGGAGGTGTTATGACAGATTGTGCTGCCCGGAGGCTGCCTTCCACACTGAGTATGGCGCATGCTGGTTCCGGGGCTGGAGGTGTAATGACAGATTGTGCTGCCCGGAGGCTGCCTTCCACACTGAGTATGGAGCATGCTGGTTCCGGGGCTGGAGGTGTAATGACAGATCGTGCTGCCCGGAGGCTGCCTTCCACACTCAGTATGACGCATGCTGGTTCCGGGGCTGGAGGTGTAATGACAGATTGTGCCGCCTGGAGGCAGCCTTCCACACTGAGTATGACGCATGCTGGTTCCGGGGCTGGAGGTGTAATGACAGATCGTGCTGCCCGGAGGCTGCCTTCCATACTGAGTATGGCGCATGCTGGTTTCGGGGCTGGAGGTGTAATGACAGATTGTGCCACCCGGAGGCTGCCTTCCACACTGAGTATGGCGCATGCTGGTTCCGGGGCTGGAGGTGTAATGACAGATTGTGCCGCCCGGAGGTTGCCTTCCACACTGAGTATGGCGCATGCTGGTTTCGGGGCTGGAGGTGTTATGACAGATTGTGCTGCCCGGAGGCTGCCTTCCACACTGAGTATGGCGCATGCTGGTTCCAGGGCTGGAGATGTAATGACAGATTGTGCTGCCCGGAGGCTGCCTTCCACACTGAGTATGGTGCATGCTGGTTCCGGGGCTGGAGGTGTAATGACAGATTGTGCCGCCTGGAGGCTGCCTTCCACACTGAGTATGACGCATGCTGGTTCCGGGGCTGGAGGTGTAATGACAGATCGTGCTGCCCGGAGGCTGCCTTCCACACTGAGTATGACGCATGCTGGTTTCCGGGGCTGGAGGTGTAATGACAGATCGTGCTGCCCGGAGGCTGCCTTCCACACTGAGTATGACGCATGCTGGTTCCGGGGCTGGAGGTGTAATGACAGATCGTGCTGCCCGGAGGCTGCCATCCACACTGAGTATGACACATGCTGGTTCCGGGGCTGGAGGTGTAATGACAGATTGTGCCACCCGGAGGCTGCCTTCCACACTGAGTATGGCGCATGCTGGTTCCGGGGCTGGAGGTGTAATGACAGATTGTGCTGCCTGGAGGCTGCCTTCCACACTGAGTATGACGCATGCTGGTTCCGGGGCTGGAGGTGTAATGACAGATTGTGCTGCCCGGAGGCTGCCATCCACACTGAGTATGGCGCATGCTGGTTTCGGGACTGGAGGTGTAATTACAGATCGTGCTGCCCGGAGGCTGCCTTCCACACTGAGTATGGCGCATGCTGGTTCCGGGGCTGGAGGTGTAATGACAGATCGTGCTGCCCGGAGGCTGCCATCCACACTGAGTATGGAGCATGCTGGTTCCGGGGCTGGAGGTGTAATGACAGATCGTGCTGCCCGGAGGCTGCCTTCCACACTCAGTATGACGCATGCTGGTTCCGGGGCTGGAGGTGTAATGACAGATTGTGCCGCCTGGAGGCTGCCTTCCACACTGAGTATGACGCATGCTGGTTCCGGGGCTGGAGGTGTAATGACAGATCGTGCTGCCCGGAGGCTGCCTTCCACACTGAGTATGGCGCATGCTGGTTCCGGGGCTGGAGGTGTAATGACAGATCGTGCTGCCCGGAGGCTGCCTTCCACACTGATTATGGCGCATGCTGGTTCCGGGGCTGGAGGTGTAATGACAGATCGTGCTGCCCGGAGGCTGCCTTCCATACTGAGTATGGCGCATGCTGGTTCCGGGGCTGGAGGTGTAATTACAGATCGTGCTGCCCGGAGGCTGCCTTCCACACTGAGTATGGCGCATGCTGGTTCCGGGGCTGGAGGTGTAATGACAGATTGTGCCACCCGGAGGCTGCCTTCCACACTGAGTATGGCGCATGCTGGTTCCGGGGCTGGAGGTGTAATGACAGATTGTGCCGCCCGGAGGTTGCCTTCCACACTGAGTATGGCGCATGCTGGTTTCGGGGCTGGAGGTGTTATGACAGATTGTGCTGCCCGGAGGCTGCCTTCCACACTGAGTATGGCGCATGCTGGTTCCGGGGCTGGAGATGTAATGACAGATTGTGCTGCCCGGAGGCTGCCTTCCACACTGAGTATGGTGCATGCTGGTTCCGGGGCTGGAGGTGTAATGACAGATTGTGCCGCCTGGAGGCTGCCTTCCACACTGAGTATGACGCATGCTGGTTCCGGGGCTGGAGGTGTAATGACAGATTGTGCCGCCTGGAGGCTGCCTTCCACACTGAGTATGACGCATGCTGGTTCCGGGGCTGGAGGTGTAATGACAGATCGTGCTGCCCGGAGGCTGCCTTCCACACTGAGTATGACGCATGCTGGTTTCCGGGGCTGGAGGTGTAATGACAGATCGTGCTGCCCGGAGGCTGCCTTCCACACTGAGTATGATGCATGCTGGTTTCCGGGGCTGGAGGTGTAATGACAGATCGTGCTGCCCGGAGGCTGCCTTCCACACTGAGTATGACGCATGCTGGTTCCGGGGCTGGAGGTGTAATGACAGATCGTGCTGCCCGGAGGCTGCCATCCACACTGAGTATGACACATGCTGGTTCCGGGGCTGGAGGTGTAATGACAGATTGTGCCACCCGGAGGCTGCCTTCCACACTGAGTATGGCGCATGCTGGTTCCGGGGCTGGAGGTGTAATGACAGATTGTGCCGCCTGGAGGCTGCCTTCCACACTGAGTATGACGCATGCTGGTTCCGGGGCTGGAGGTGTAATGACAGATTGTGCTGCCCGGAGGCTGCCTTCCACACTGAGTATGGCGCATGCTGGTTTCGGGACTGGAGGTGTAATTACAGATCGTGCTGCCCGGAGGCTGCCTTCAACACTGAGTATGGCACATGCTGGTTCCGGGGTTGGAGGTGTAATGACAGATCGTGCTGCCCGGAGGCTGCCTTCCACACTGAGTATGGCGCATGCTGTTTCCGGGGCTGGAGGTGTAATGACAGATTGTGCCGCCTGGAGGCTGCCTTCCACACTGAGTATGACGCATGCTGGTTCCGGGGCTGGAGGTGTAATGACAGATTGTGCCGCCTGGAGGCTGCCTTCCACACTGAGTATGGCACATGCTGGTTCCGGGGCTGGAGGTGTAATGACAGATCGTGCTGCCCGGAGGCTGCCTTCCACACTGAGTATGACGCATGCTGGTTCCGGGGCTGGAGGTGTAATGACAGATTGTGCTGCCCGGAGGCTGCCTTCCACACTGAGTATGGCGCATGCTGGTTCCGGGGCTGGAGGTGTAATGACAGATTGTGCCGCTTGGAGGCTGCCTTCCACACTGAGTATGGCGCATGCTGGTTCCGGGGCTGGAGGTGTAATGACAGATTGTGCCGCCTGGAGGCTTCCTTCCACACTGAGTATGACGCATGCTGGTTCCGGGGCTGGAGGTGTAATGACAGATCGTGCTGCCCGGAGGCTGCCTTCCACACTGAGTATGACGCATGCTGGTTCCGGGGCTGGAGGTGTAATGACAGATCGTGCCGCCTGGAGGCTGCCTTCAACACTGAGTATGGCACATGCTGGTTCCGAGGCTGGAGGTGTAATGACAGATTGTGCTGCCCGGAGGCTGCCTTCCACACTGAGTATGACGCATGCTGGTTCCGGGGCTGGAGGTGTAATGACAGATTGTGCCGCCTGGAGGCTGCCTTCCACACTGAGTATCACGCATGCTGGTTCCGGGGCTGGAGGTGTAATGACAGATTGTGCTGCCCGGAGGCTGCCATCCACACTGAGTATGGCGCATGCTGGTTTCGGGGCTGGAGGTGTAATTACAGATCGTGCTGCCCGGAGGCTGCCTTCCACACTGAGTATGGCGCATGCTGGTTCCGGGGCTGGAGGTGTAATGACAGATTGTGCTGCCCGGAGGCTGCCTTCCACACTGAGTATGGCGCATGCTGGTTCCGGGGCTGGAGGTGTAATGACAGATTGTGCCGCCCGGAGGCTGCCTTCCACACTGAGTATCACGCATGCTGGTTCCGGGGCTGGAGGTGTAATGACAGATCGTGCTGCCCGGAGGCTGCCTTCAACACTGAGTATGGCACATGCTGGTTCCGGGGTTGGAGGTGTAATGACAGATCGTGCTGCCCGGAGGCTGCCTTCCACACTGAGTATGGCGCATGCTGGTTCCGGGGCTGGAGGTGTAATGACAGATTGTGCCGCCTGGAGGCTGCCTTCCACACTGAGTATGACGCATGCTGGTTCCGGGGCTGGAGGTGTAATGACAGATTGTGCCGCCTGGAGGCTGCCTTCCACACTGAGTATGACGCATGCTGGTTCCGGGGCTGGAGGTGTAATGACAGATTGTGCCGCCCGGAGGCTGCCTTCCACACTGAGTATGACGCATGCTGGTTCCGGGGCTGGAGGTGTAATGACAGATCGTGCCGCCTGGAGGCTGCCTTCCACACTGAATATGGCGCATGCTGGTTCCGGGGCTGGAGGTGTAATGACAGATCGTGCCGCCTGGAGGCTGCCTTCCACACTGAGTATGGCACATGCTGGTTCCGGGGCTGGAGGTGTAATTACAGATCGTGCTGCCCGGAGGCTGCCTTCCACACTGAGTATGACGCATGCTGGTTCCGGGGCTGGAGGTGTAATGACAGATCGTGCTGCCCGGAGGCTGCCATCCACACTGAGTATGACACATGCTGGTTCCGGGGCTGGAGGTGTAATGACAGATTGTGCCACCCGGAGGCTGCCTTCCACACTGAGTATGGCGCATGCTGGTTCCGGGGCTGGAGGTGTAATGACAGATTGTGCTGCCTGGAGGCTGCCTTCCACACTGAGTATGACGCATGCTGGTTCCGGGGCTGGAGGTGTAATGACAGATTGTGCTGCCCGGAGGCTGCCTTCCACACTGAGTATGACGCATGCTGGTTCCGGGGCTGGAGGTGTAATGACAGATCGTGCCGCCTGGAGGCTGCCTTCCACACTGAATATGGCGCATGCTGGTTCCGGGGCTGGAGGTGTAATGACAGATTGTGCTGCCCGGAGGCTGCCTTCCACACTGAGTATGACGCATGCTGGTTCCGGGGCTGGAGGTGTAATGACAGATTGTGCCGCCTGGAGGCTGCCTTCCACACTGAATATGGCGCATGCTGGTTCCGGGGCTGGAGGTGTAATGACAGATCGTGCTGCCCGGAGGCTGCCTTCCACACTGAGTATGGCGCATGCTGGTTCCGGGGCTGGAGGTGTAATGACAGATTGTGCCGCCCGGAGGCTGCCTTCCACACTGAGTATCACGCATGCTGGTTCCGGGGTTGGAGGTGTAATGACAGATCGTGCTGCCCGGAGGCTGCCTTCCACACTGAGTATGGCGCATGCTGGTTCCGGGGTTGGAGGTGTAATGACAGATCGTGCTGCCCGGAGGCTGCCTTCCACACTGAGTATGGCACATGCTGGTTCCGGGGCTGGAGGTGTAATGACAGATCGTGCTGCCCGGAGGCTGCCTTCCACACTGAGTATGACGCATGCTGGTTCCGGGGCTGGAGGTGTAATGACAGATTGTGCCGCTTGGAGGCTGCCTTCCACACTGAGTATGGCGCATGCTGGTTCCGGGGCTGGAGGTGTAATGACAGATTGTGCCGCCTGGAGGCTGCCTTCCACACTGAGTATGGCGCATGCTGGTTTCGGGGCTGGAGGTGTTATGACAGATTGTGCTGCCCGGAGGCTGCCTTCCACACTGAGTATGGCGCATGCTGGTTCCGGGGCTGGAGATGTAATGACAGATTGTGCTGCCCGGAGGCTGCCTTCCACACTGAGTATGGTGCATGCTGGTTCCGGGGCTGGAGGTGTAATGACAGATTGTGCCGCCTGGAGGCTGCCTTCCACACTGAGTATGACGCATGCTGGTTCCGGGGCTGGAGGTGTAATGACAGATTGTGCCGCCTGGAGGCTGCCTTCCACACTGAGTATGACGCATGCTGGTTCCGGGGCTGGAGGTGTAATGACAGATCGTGCTGCCCGGAGGCTGCCATCCACACTGAGTATGACACATGCTGGTTCCGGGGCTGGAGGTGTAATGACAGATTGTGCCACCCGGAGGCTGCCTTCCACACTGAGTATGGCGCATGCTGGTTCCGGGGCTGGAGGTGTAATGACAGATTGTGCCGCCTGGAGGCTGCCTTCCACACTGAGTATGACGCATGCTGGTTCCGGGGCTGGAGGTGTAATGACAGATTGTGCTGCCCGGAGGCTGCCATCCACACTGAGTATGGCGCATGCTGGTTTCGGGACTGGAGGTGTAATTACAGATCGTGCTGCCCGGAGGCTGCCTTCCACACTGAGTATGGCGCATGCTGGTTCCGGGGCTGGAGGTGTAATGACAGATTGTGCTGCCCGGAGGCTGCCTTCCACACTGAGTATGGCGCATGCTGGTTCCGGGGCTGGAGGTGTAATGACAGATTGTGCCGCCCGGAGGCTGCCTTCCACACTGAGTATCACGCATGCTGGTTCCGGGGCTGGAGGTGTAATGACAGATCGTGCTGCCCGGAGGCTGCCTTCAACACTGAGTATGGCACATGCTGGTTCCGGGGCTGGAGGTGTAATGACAGATCGTGCTGCCCGGAGGCTGCCTTCCACACTGAGTATGACGCATGCTGGTTCCGGGGCTGGAGGTGTAATGACAGATTGTGCCGCTTGGAGGCTGCCTTCCACACTGAGTATGGCGCATGCTGGTTCCGGGGCTGGAGGTGTAATGACAGATTGTGCCGCCTGGAGGCTGCCTTCCACACTGAGTATGACGCATGCTGGTTCCGGGGCTGGAGGTGTAATGACAGATCGTGCTGCCCGGAGGCTGCCTTCCACACTGAGTATGACGCATGCTGGTTCCGGGGCTGGAGGTGTAATGACAGATCGTGCCGCCTGGAGGCTGCCTTCAACACTGAGTATGGCACATGCTGGTTCCGAGGCTGGAGGTGTAATGACAGATTGTGCTGCCCGGAGGCTGCCTTCCACACTGAGTATGACGCATGCTGGTTCCGGGGCTGGAGGTGTAATGACAGATTGTGCCGCCCGGAGGCTGCCTTCCACACTGAGTATCACGCATGCTGGTTCCGGGGCTGGAGGTGTAATGACAGATTGTGCTGCCCGGAGGCTGCCATCCACACTGAGTATGGCGCATGCTGGTTTCGGGGCTGGAGGTGTAATTACAGATCGTGCTGCCCGGAGGCTGCCTTCCACACTGAGTATGGCGCATGCTGGTTCCGGGGCTGGAGGTGTAATGACAGATTGTGCTGCCCGGAGGCTGCCTTCCACACTGAGTATGGCGCATGCTGGTTCCGGGGCTGGAGGTGTAATGACAGATTGTGCCGCCCGGAGGCTGCCTTCCACACTGAGTATCACGCATGCTGGTTCCGGGGCTGGAGGTGTAATGACAGATCGTGCTGCCCGGAGGCTGCCTTCAACACTGAGTATGGCACATGCTGGTTCCGGGGTTGGAGGTGTAATGACAGATTGTGCTGCCCGGAGGCTGCCTTCCACACTGAGTATGGCGCATGCTGGTTCCGGGGCTGGAGGTGTAATGACAGATTGTGCTGCCCGGAGGCTGCCTTCCACACTGAGTATGGCACATGCTGGTTCCGGGGCTGGAGGTGTAATGACAGATTGTGCTGCCCGGAGGCTGCCTTCCACACTGACTATGGCGCATGCTGGTTCCGGGGCTGGAGGTGTAATGACAGATTGTGCCGCCCGGAGGTTCCCTTCCACACTGAGTATGGCGCATGCTGGTTCCGGGGCTGGAGGTGTAATTACAGATCGTGCTTCCCGGAGGCTGCCTTCCACACTGAGTATGGTGCATGCTGGTTCCGAGGCTGGAGGTGTAATGACAGATTGTGCTGCCTGAAGGCTGCCTTCCACACTGAGTATGACGCATGCTGGTTCCGGGGCTGGAGGTGTAATGACAGATCGTGCTGCCCGGAGGCTGCCTTCCACACTGAGTATGACGCATGCTGGTTCCGGGGCTGGAGGTGTAATGACAGATCGTGCTGCCCGGAGGCTGCCTTCCACACTGAGTATGGCGCATGCTGGTTCCGGGGCTGGAGGTGTAATGACAGATTGTGCCGCCCGGAGGCTGCCTTCCACACTGAGTATCACGCATGCTGGTTCCGGGGCTGGAGGTGTAATGACAGATCGTGCTGCCCGGAGGCTGCCTTCCACACTCAGTATGACGCATGCTGGTTCCGGGGCTGGAGGTGTAATGACAGATTGTGCCGCCTGGAGGCTGCCTTCCACACTGAGTATGACGCATGCTGGTTCCGGGGCTGGAGGTGTAATGACAGATTGTGCCGCCCGGAGGCTGCCTTCCACACTGAGTATGACGCATGCTGGTTCCGGGGCTGGAGGTGTAATGACAGATTGTGCTGCCTGGAGGCTGCCTTCCACACTGAATATGGCGCATGCTGGTTCCGGGGCTGGCGGTGTAATGACAGATTGTGCTGCCCGGAGGCTGCCTTCCACACTGAGTATGACGCATGCTGGTTCCGGGGCTGGAGGTGTAATGACAGATCGTGCCGCCTGGAGGCTGCCTTCCACACTGAATATGGCGCATGCTGGTTCCGGGGCTGGAGGTGTAATGACAGATCGTGCTGCCCGGAGGCTGCCTTCCACACTGAGTATGGCGCATGCTGGTTCCGGGGCTGGAGGTGTAATGACAGATCGTGCTGCCCGGAGGCTGCCTTCCACACTGAGTATGGCGCATGCTGGTTCCGGGGCTGGAGGTGTAATGACAGATTGTGCCGCCCGGAGGCTGCCTTCCACACTGAGTATCACGCATGCTGGTTCCGGGGTTGGAGGTGTAATGACAGATCGTGCTGCCCGGAGGCTGCCTTCCACACTGAGTATGGCGCATGCTGGTTCCGGGGCTGGAGGTGTAATGACAGATCGTGCCGCCTGGAGGCTGCCTTCAACACTGAGTATGGCACATGCTGGTTCCGGGGCTGGAGGTGTAATGACAGATTGTGCTGCCCGGAGGCTGCCTTCCACACTGAGTATGACGCATGCTGGTTCCGGGGCTGGAGGTGTAATGACAGATTGTGCCGCCCGGAGGCTGCCTTCCACACTGAGTATGGCGCATGCTGGTTCCGGGGCTGGAGGTGTAATGACAGATCGTGCTGCCCGGAGGCTGCCTTCCACACTGAGTATGACGCATGCTGGTTCCGGGGCTGGAGGTGTAATGACAGATTGTGCCGCCCGGAGGCTGCCTTCCACACTGAGTATCACGCATGCTGGTTCCGGGGCTGGAGGTGTAATGACAGATTGTGCTGCCCGGAGGCTGCCATCCACACTGAGTATGGCGCATGCTGGTTTCGGGGCTGGAGGTGTAATTACAGATCGTGCTGCCCGGAGGCTGCCTTCCACACTGAGTATGGCGCATGCTGGTTCCGGGGCTGGAGGTGTAATGACAGATTGTGCCGCCCGGAGGCTGCCTTCCACACTGAGTATGGCGCATGCTGGTTCCGGGGCTGGAGGTGTAATGACAGATTGTGCCGCCCGGAGGCTGCCTTCCACACCGAGTATCACGCATGCTGGTTCCGGGGCTGGAGGTGTAATGACAGATCGTGCTGCCCGGAGGCTGCCTTCAACACTGAGTATGGCACATGCTGGTTCCGGGGTTGGAGGTGTAATGACAGATCGTGCTGCCCGGAGGCTGCCTTCCACACTGAGTATGACGCATGCTGGTTCCGGGGCTGGAGGTGTAATGACAGATCGTGCTGCCCGGAGGCTGCCTTCAACACTGAGTATGACGCATGCTGGTTCCGGGGCTGGAGGTGTAATGACAGATCGTGCCGCCTGGAGGCTGCCTTCCACACTGAATATGGCGCATGCTGGTTCCGGGGCTGGAGGTGTAATGACAGATCGTGCCGCCTGGAGGCTGCCTTCCACACTGAGTATGGCACATGCTGGTTCCGGGGCTGGAGGTGTAATTACAGATCGTGCTGCCCGGAGGCTGCCTTCCACACTGAGTATGGCGCATGCTGGTTCCGGGGCTGGAGGTGTAATTACAGATCGTGCTGCCCGGAGGCTGCCTTCCACACTGAGTATGGCGCATGCTGGTTCCGGGGTTGGAGGTGTAATGACAGATCGTGCCGCCTGGAGGCTGCCTTCAACACTGAGTATGGCACATGCTGGTTCCGGGGCTGGAGGTGTAATGACAGATCGTGCCGCCTGGAGGCTGCCTTCAACACTGAGTATGGTGCATGCTGGTTCCGGGGCTGGAGGTGTAATGACAGATCGTGCTGCCCGGAGGCTGCCTTCCACACTGAGTATGGCGCATGCTGGTTCCGGGGCTGGAGGTGTAATGACAGATTGTGCTGCCCGGAGGCTGCCTTCCACACTGAGTATGGCGCATGCTGGTTCCGGGGCTGGAGGTGTAATGACAGATTGTGCTGCCCGGAGGCTGCCTTCCACACTGAGTATGACGCATGCTGGTTCCGGGGCTGGAGGTGTAATGACAGATTGTGCTGCCCGGAGGCTGCCTTCCACACTGAGTATGGCGCATGCTGGTTTCGGGGCTGGAGGTGTAATGACAGATTGTGCTGCCCGGAGGCTGCCTTCCACACTGAGTATGGCGCATGCTGGTTCCGGGGCTGGAGGTGTAATGACAGATTGTGCTGCCCGGAGGCTGCCTTCCACACTGAGTATGGAGCATGCTGGTTCCGGGGCTGGAGGTGTAATGACAGATTGTGCCGCCCGGAGGCTGCCTTCCACACTGAGTATCACGCATGCTGGTTCCGGGGCTGGAGGTGTAATGACAGATTGTGCTGCCCGGAGGCTGCCTTCCACACTGAGTATGACGCATGCTGGTTCCGGGGCTGGAGGTGTAATGACAGATTGTGCCGCCCGGAGGCTGCCTTCCACACTGAGTATGACGCATGCTGGTTCCGGGGCTGGAGGTGTAATGACAGATTGTGCTGCCCGGAGGCTGCCTTCCACACTGAGTATCACGCATGCTGGTTCCGGGGCTGGAGGTGTAATGACAGATCGTGCTGCCCGGAGGCTGCCTTCAACACTGAGTATGGCACATGCTGGTTCCGGGGTTGGAGGTGTAATGACAGATCGTGCTGCCCGGAGGCTGCCTTCCACACTGAGTATGGCGCATGCTGGTTCCGGGGCTGGAGGTGTAATGACAGATTGTGCCGCCTGGAGGCTGCCTTCCACACTGAGTATGACGCATGCTGGTTCCGGGGCTGGAGGTGTAATGACAGATTGTGCCGCCTGGAGGCTGCCTTCCACACTGAGTATGACGCATGCTGGTTCCGGGGCTGGAGGTGTAATGACAGATTGTGCCGCCCGGAGGCTGCCTTCCACACTGAGTATGACGCATGCTGGTTCCGGGGCTGGAGGTGTAATGACAGATCGTGCCGCCTGGAGGCTGCCTTCCACACTGAATATGGCGCATGCTGGTTCCGGGGCTGGAGGTGTAATGACAGATCGTGCCGCCTGGAGGCTGCCTTCCACACTGAGTATGGCACATGCTGGTTCCGGGGCTGGAGGTGTAATTACAGATCGTGCTGCCCGGAGGCTGCCTTCCACACTGAGTATGGCGCATGCTGGTTCCGGGGCTGGAGGTGTAATTACAGATCGTGCTGCCCGGAGGCTGCCTTCCACACTGAGTATGGCGCATGCTGGTTCCGGGGTTGGAGGTGTAATGACAGATCGTGCCGCCTGGAGGCTGCCTTCAACACTGAGTATGGCACATGCTGGTTCCGGGGCTGGAGGTGTAATGACAGATCGTGCCGCCTGGAGGCTGCCTTCAACACTGAGTATGGTGCATGCTGGTTCCGGGGCTGGAGGTGTAATGACAGATCGTGCTGCCCGGAGGCTGCCTTCCACACTGAGTATGGCGCATGCTGGTTCCGGGGCTGGAGGTGTAATGACAGATTGTGCTGCCCGGAGGCTGCCTTCCACACTGAGTATGGCGCATGCTGGTTCCGGGGCTGGAGGTGTAATGACAGATTGTGCTGCCCGGAGGCTGCCTTCCACACTGAGTATGGCGCATGCTGGTTTCGGGGCTGGAGGTGTAATGACAGATTGTGCTGCCCGGAGGCTGCCTTCCACACTGAGTATGGCGCATGCTGGTTCCGGGGCTGGAGGTGTAATGACAGATTGTGCTGCCCGGAGGCTGCCTTCCACACTGAGTATGGAGCATGCTGGTTCCGGGGCTGGAGGTGTAATGACAGATTGTGCTGCCCGGAGGCTGCCTTCCACACTGAGTATGGAGCATGCTGGTTCCGGGGCTGGAGGTGTAATGACAGATTGTGCCGCCCGGAGGCTGCCTTCCACACTGAGTATCACGCATGCTGGTTCCGGGGCTGGAGGTGTAATGACAGATTGTGCTGCCCGGAGGCTGCCTTCCACACTGAGTATGACGCATGCTGGTTCCGGGGCTGGAGGTGTAATGACAGATTGTGCCGCCCGGAGGCTGCCTTCCACACTGAGTATGGCGCATGCTGGTTTCGGGGCTGGAGGTGTAATTACAGATCGTGCTGCCCGGAGGCTGCCTTCCACACTGAGTATGGCGCATGCTGGTTCCGGGGCTGGAGGTGTAATGACAGATTGTGCTGCCCGGAGGCTGCCTTCCACACTGAGTATGACGCATGCTGGTTCCGGGGCTGGAGGTGTAATGACAGATCGTGCTGCCCGGAGGCTGCCTTCCACACTGAGTATGGCGCATGCTGGTTCCGGGGCTGGAGGTGTAATGACAGATTGTGCCGCCTGGAGGCTGCCTTCCACACTGAGTATGACGCATGCTGGTTCCGGGGCTGGAGGTGTAATGACAGATTGTGCCGCCTGGAGGCTGCCTTCCACACTGAGTATGGCACATGCTGGTTCCGGGGCTGGAGGTGTAATGACAGATCGTGCTGCCCGGAGGCTGCCTTCCACACTGAGTATGACGCATGCTGGTTCCGGGGCTGGAGGTGTAATGACAGATTGTGCCGCTTGGAGGCTGCCTTCCACACTGAGTATGGCGCATGCTGGTTCCGGGGCTGGAGGTGTAATGACAGATTGTGCCGCCTGGAGGCTGCCTTCCACACTGAGTATGACGCATGCTGGTTCCGGGGCTGGAGGTGTAATGACAGATCGTGCTGCCCGGAGGCTGCCTTCCACACTGAGTATGACGCATGCTGGTTCCGGGGCTGGAGGTGTAATGACAGATCGTGCTGCCCGGAGGCTGCCTTCCACACTGAGTATGACGCATGCTGGTTCCGGGGCTGGAGGTGTAATGACAGATCGTGCTGCCCGGAGGCTGCCTTCCACACTGAGTATGACGCATGCTGGTTCCGGGGCTGGAGGTGTAATGACAGATCGTGCCGCCTGGAGGCTGCCTTCAACACTGAGTATGGCACATGCTGGTTCCGGGGCTGGAGGTGTAATGACAGATTGTGCTGCCCGGAGGCTGCCTTCCACACTGAGTATCACGCATGCTGGTTCCGGGGCTGGAGGTGTAATGACAGATTGTGCTGCCCGGAGGCTGCCATCCACACTGAGTATGGCGCATGCTGGTTTCGGGGCTGGAGGTGTAATTACAGATCGTGCTGCCCGGAGGCTGCCTTCCACACTGAGTATGGCGCATGCTGGTTCCGGGGCTGGAGGTGTAATGACAGATTGTGCCGCCCGGAGGCTGCCTTCCACACTGAGTATGGCGCATGCTGGTTCCGGGGCTGGAGGTGTAATGACAGATTGTGCCGCCCGGAGGCTGCCTTCCACACTGAGTATCACGCATGCTGGTTCCGGGTCTGGAGGTGTAATGACAGATTGTGCCGCCCGGAGGCTGCCTTCCACACTGAGTATGGCACATGCTGGTTCCGGGGTTGGAGGTGTAATGACAGATCGTGCTGCCCGGAGGCTGCCTTCCACACTGAGTATGGCGCATGCTGGTTCCGGGGCTGGAGGTGTAATGACAGATTGTGCCGCCTGGAGGCTGCCTTCCACACTGAGTATGACGCATGCTGGTTCCGGGGCTGGAGGTGTAATGACAGATTGTGCCGCCTGGAGGCTGCCTTCCACACTGAGTATGACGCATGCTGGTTCCGGGGCTGGAGGTGTAATGACAGATTGTGCCGCCCGGAGGCTGCCTTCCACACTGAGTATGACGCATGCTGGTTCCGGGGCTGGAGGTGTAATGACAGATCGTGCCGCCTGGAGGCTGCCTTCCACACTGAATATGGCGCATGCTGGTTCCGGGGCTGGAGGTGTAATGACAGATCGTGCCGCCTGGAGGCTGCCTTCCACACTGAGTATGGCACATGCTGGTTCCGGGGCTGGAGGTGTAATTACAGATCGTGCTGCCCGGAGGCTGCCTTCCACACTGAGTATGGCGCATGCTGGTTCCGGGGCTGGAGGTGTAATTACAGATCGTGCTGCCCGGAGGCTGCCTTCCACACTGAGTATGGCGCATGCTGGTTCCGGGGTTGGAGGTGTAATGACAGATCGTGCCGCCTGGAGGCTGCCTTCCACACTGAGTATGACGCATGCTGGTTCCGGGGCTGGAGGTGTAATGACAGATCGTGCTGCCCGGAGGCTGCCTTCAACACTGAGTATGGCACATGCTGGTTCCGGGGCTGGAGGTGTAATGACAGATCGTGCCGCCTGGAGGCTGCCTTCAACACTGAGTATGGTGCATGCTGGTTCCGGGGCTGGAGGTGTAATGACAGATCGTGCTGCCCGGAGGCTGCCTTCCACACTGAGTATGGCGCATGCTGGTTCCGGGGCTGGAGGTGTAATGACAGATTGTGCTGCCCGGAGGCTGCCTTCCACACTGAGTATGGCGCATGCTGGTTCCGGGGCTGGAGGTGTAATGACAGATTGTGCTGCCCGGAGGCTGCCTTCCACACTGAGTATGGCGCATGCTGGTTTCGGGGCTGGAGGTGTAATGACAGATTGTGCTGCCCGGAGGCTGCCTTCCACACTGAGTATGGCGCATGCTGGTTCCGGGGCTGGAGGTGTAATGACAGATTGTGCTGCCCGGAGGCTGCCTTCCACACTGAGTATGGAGCATGCTGGTTCCGGGGCTGGAGGTGTAATGACAGATTGTGCTGCCCGGAGGCTGCCTTCCACACTGAGTATGGCGCATGCTGGTTCCGGGGCTGGAGGTGTAATGACAGATCGTGCCGCCTGGAGGCTGCCTTCCACACTGAGTATGGCGCATGCTGGTTCCGGGGCTGGAGGTGTAATGACAGATCGTGCCGCCTGGAGGCTGCCTTCCACACTGAGTATGGCGCATGCTGGTTCCGGGGCTGGAGGTGTAATGACAGATTGTGCCGCCTGGAGGCTGCCTTCCACACTGAGTATGGCACATGCTGGTTCCGGGGCTGGAGGTGTAATGACAGATTGTGCTGCCCGGAGGCTGCCTTCCACACTGAGTATGGTGCATGCTGGTTCCGGGGCTGGAGGTGTAATTACAGATCGTGCTGCCCGGAGGCTGCCTTCCACACTGAGTATGGCGCATGCTGGTTCCGGGGCTGGAGGTGTAATGACAGATTGTGCCGCCTGGAGGCTGCCTTCCACACTGAGTATGGTGCATGCTGGTTCCGGGGCTGGAGGTGTAATGACAGATTGTGCTGCCCGGAGGCTGCCTTCCACACTGAGTATGGCGCATGCTGGTTCCGGGGCTGGAGGTGTAATGACAGATTGTGCTGCCCGGAGGCTGCCTTCCACACTGAGTATGACGCATGCTGGTTCCGGGGCTGGAGGTGTAATGACAGATTGTGCTGCCCGGAGGCTGCCTTCCACACTGAGTATGGTGCATGCTGGTTCCGGGGCTGGAGGTGTAATGACAGATTGTGCTGCCCGGAGGCTGCCTTCCACACTGAGTATGGCGCATGCTGGTTCCGGGGCTGGAGGTGTAATGACAGATTGTGCCGCCCGGAGGTTGCCTTCCACACTGAGTATGGCGCATGCTGGTTCCGGGGCTGGAGGTGTAATGACAGATTGTGCTGCCCGGAGGCTGCCTTCCACACTGAGTATGACGCATGCTGGTTCCGGGGCTGGAGGTGTAATGACAGATTGTGCTGCCCGGAGGCTGCCTTCCACACTGAGTATGGTGCATGCTGGTTCCGAGGCTGGAGGTGTAATGACAGATTGTGCCGCCTGGAGGCTGCCTTCCACACTGACTATGGCGCATGCTGGTTCCGAGGCTGGAGGTGTAATGACAGATTGTGCTGCCCGGAGGCTGCCTTCCACACTGAGTATGGTGCATGCTGGTTCCGGGGCTGGAGGTGTAATTACAGATCGTGCTTCCCGGAGGCTGCCTTCCACACTGACTATGGCGCATGCTGGTTCCGAGGCTGGAGGTGTAATGACAGATTGTGCTGCCCGGAGGCTGCCTTCCACACTGAGTATGGTGCATGCTGGTTCCGGGGCTGGAGGTGTAATTACAGATCGTGCTTCCCGGAGGCTGCCTTCCACACTGAGTATGGCGCATGCTGGTTCCGGGGCTGGAGGTGTAATGACAGATCGTGCTGCCCTGAGGCTGCCATCCACACTGAGTATGGCGCATGCTGGTTCCGGGGCTGGAGGTGTAATGACAGATTGTGCCGCCTGGAGGCTGCCTTCCACACTGAGTATGGCACATGCTGGTTCCGGGGCTGGAGGTGTAATGACAGATTGTGCCACCCGGAGGCTGCCTTCCACACTGAGTATGGCACATGCTGGTTCCGGGGCTGGAGGTGTAATGACAGATTGTGCTGCCCGGAGGCTGCCTTCCACACTGAGTATGGCGCATGCTGGTTCCGGGGCTGGAGGTGTAATGACAGATTGTGCTGCCCGGAGGCTGCCTTCCACACTGACTATGGCGCATGCTGGTTCCGAGGCTGGAGGTGTAATGACAGATTGTGCTGCCCGGAGGCTGCCTTCCACACTGAGTATGGTGCATGCTGGTTCCGGGGCTGGAGGTGTAATTACAGATCGTGCTTCCCGGAGGCTGCCTTCCACACTGACTATGGCGCATGCTGGTTCCGAGGCTGGAGGTGTAATGACAGATTGTGCTGCCCGGAGGCTGCCTTCCACACTGAGTATGGTGCATGCTGGTTCCGGGGCTGGAGGTGTAATTACAGATCGTGCTTCCCGGAGGCTGCCTTCCACACTGAGTATGGCGCATGCTGGTTCCGGGGCTGGAGGTGTAATGACAGATCGTGCTGCCCTGAGGCTGCCATCCACACTGAGTATGGCGCATGCTGGTTCCGGGGCTGGAGGTGTAATGACAGATTGTGCCGCCTGGAGGCTGCCTTCCACACTGAGTATGGCACATGCTGGTTCCGGGGCTGGAGGTGTAATGACAGATTGTGCCACCCGGAGGCTGCCTTCCACACTGAGTATGGCACATGCTGGTTCCGGGGCTGGAGGTGTAATGACAGATTGTGCTGCCCGGAGGCTGCCTTCCACACTGAGTATGGCGCATGCTGGTTCCGGGGCTGGAGGTGTAATGACAGATTGTGCTGCCCGGAGGCTGCCTTCCACACTGAGTATGGCGCATGCTGGTTCCGGGGCTGGAGGTGTAATGACAGATTGTGCTGCCCGGAGGCTGCCTTCCACACTGAGTATGGCGCATGCTGGTTCCGGGGCTGGAGGTGTAATGACAGATTTTGCTGCCCGGAGGCTGCCTTCCACACTGAGTATGGCACATGCTGGTTCCGGGGCTGGAGGTGTAATGACAGATTGTGCTGCCCGGAGGCTGCCTTCCACACTGAGTATGGCGCATGCTGGTTCCGGGGCTGGAGGTGTAATGACAGATTGTGCCGCCTGGAGGCTGCCTTCCACACTGAGTATGGCACATGCTGGTTCCGGGGCTGGAGGTGTAATGACAGATTGTGCTGCCCGGAGGCTGCCTTCCACACTGAGTATGGCACATGCTGGTTCCGGGGCTGGAGGTGTAATGACAAATCGTGCTGCCCGGAGGCTGCCTTCCACACTGAGTATGGCGCATACTGGTTCCGGGGCTGGAGGTGTAATGACAGATCGTGCCGCCTGGAGGCTGCCTTCAACACTGAGTATGGCACATGCTGGTTCCGGGGCTGGAGGTGTAATGACAGATGGTGCCGCCTGGAGGCAGCCTTCAACACTGAGTATGACGCATGCTGGTTCCGGGGCTGGAGGTGTAATGACAGATCGTGCCGCCTGGAGGCTGCCTTCCACACTGAATATGGCGCATGCTGGTTCCGGGGCTGGAGGTGTAATGACAGATCGTGCCGCCTGGAGGCTGCCTTCCACACTGAGTATGGCACATGCTGGTTCCGGGGCTGGAGGTGTAATTACAGATCGTGCTGCCCGGAGGCTGCCTTCCACACTGAGTATGGCACATGCTGGTTCCGGGGCTGGAGGTGTAATTACAGATCGTGCTGCCCGGAGGCTGCCTTCCACACTGAGTATGGCGCATGCTGGTTCCGGGGTTGGAGGTGTAATGACAGATCGTGCCGCCTGGAGGCTGCCTTTAACACTGAGTATGGCACATGCTGGTTCCGGGGCTGGAGGTGTAATGACAGATCGTGCCGCCTGGAGGCTGCCTTCAACACTGAGTATGGTGCATGCTGGTTCCGGGGCTGGAGGTGTAATGACAGATTGTGCTGCCCGGAGGCTGCCTTCCACACTGAGTATGGCGCATGCTGGTTCCGGGGCTGGAGGTGTAATGACAGATTTTGCTGCCCGGAGGCTGCCTTCCACACTGAGTATGGCACATGCTGGTTCCGGGGCTGGAGGTGTAATGACAGATTGTGCTGCCCGGAGGCTGCCTTCCACACTGAGTATGGTGCATGCTGGTTCCGGGGCTGGAGGTGTAATTACAGATCGTGCTGCCCGGAGGCTGCCTTCCACACTGAGTATGGCGCATGCTGGTTCCGGGGCTGGAGGTGTAATGACAGATTGTGCCGCCTGGAGGCTGCCTTCCACACTGAGTATGGCGCATGCTGGTTCCGGGGCTGGAGGTGTAATGACAGATTGTGCTGCCCGGAGGCTGCCTTCCACACTGACTATGGCGCATGCTGGTTCCGAGGCTGGAGGTGTAATGACAGATTGTGCTGCCCGGAGGCTGCCTTCCACACTGAGTATGGTGCATGCTGGTTCCGGGGCTGGAGGTGTAATTACAGATCGTGCTTCCCGGAGGCTGCCTTCCACACTGAGTATGGCGCATGCTGGTTCCGGGGCTGGAGGTGTAATGACAGATCGTGCTGCTCTGAGGCTGCCATCCACACTGAGTATGGCGCATGCTGGTTCCGGGGCTGGAGGTGTAATGACAGATTGTGCCGCCTGGAGGCTGCCTTCCACACTGAGTATGGCACATGCTGGTTCCGGGGCTGGAGGTGTAATGACAGATTGTGCCACCCGGAGGCTGCCTTCCACACTGAGTATGGCACATGCTGGTTCCGGGGCTGGAGGTGTAATGACAGATTGTGCTGCCCGGAGGCTGCCTTCCACACTGAGTATGGCGCATGCTGGTTCCGGGGCTGGAGGTGTAATGACAGATCGTGCCGCCTGGAGGCTGCCTTCCACACTGAGTATGGCGCATGCTGGTTCCGGGGCTGGAGGTGTAATGACAGATTGTGCTGCCCGGAGGCTGCCTTCCACACTGAGTATGGCACATGCTGGTTCCGGGGCTGGAGGTGTAATGACAGATTGTGCTGCCCGGAGGCTGCCTTCCACACTGAGTATGGCGCATGCTGGTTCCGGGGCTGGAGGTGTAATGACAGATTGTGCCGCCTGGAGGCTGCCTTCCACACTGAGTATGGCACATGCTGGTTCCGGGGCTGGAGGTGTAATGACAGATTGTGCTGCCCGGAGGCTGCCTTCCACACTGAGTATGGCACATGCTGGTTCCGGGGCTGGAGGTGTAATGACAAATCGTGCTGCCCGGAGGCTGCCTTCCACACTGAGTATGGCGCATACTGGTTCCGGGGCTGGAGGTGTAATGACAGATCGTGCCGCCTGGAGGCTGCCTTCAACACTGAGTATGGCACATGCTGGTTCCGGGGCTGGAGGTGTAATGACAGATGGTGCCGCCTGGAGGCTGCCTTCAACACTGAGTATGACGCATGCTGGTTCCGGGGCTGGAGGTGTAATGACAGATCGTGCCGCCTGGAGGCTGCCTTCCACACTGAATATGGCGCATGCTGGTTCCGGGGCTGGAGGTGTAATGACAGATCGTGCCGCCTGGAGGCTGCCTTCCACACTGAGTATGGCACATGCTGGTTCCGGGGCTGGAGGTGTAATTACAGATCGTGCTGCCCGGAGGCTGCCTTCCACACTGAGTATGGCACATGCTGGTTCCGGGGCTGGAGGTGTAATTACAGATCGTGCTGCCCGGAGGCTGCCTTCCACACTGAGTATGGCGCATGCTGGTTCCGGGGTTGGAGGTGTAATGACAGATCGTGCCGCCTGGAGGCTGCCTTTAACACTGAGTATGGCACATGCTGGTTCCGGGGCTGGAGGTGTAATGACAGATCGTGCCGCCTGGAGGCTGCCTTCAACACTGAGTATGGTGCATGCTGGTTCCGGGGCTGGAGGTGTAATGACAGATCGTGCTGCCCGGAGGCTGCCTTCCACACTGAGTATGGCGCATGCTGGTTCCGGGGCTGGAGGTGTAATGACAGATTGTGCTGCCCGGAGGCTGCCTTCCACACTGAGTATGGCGCATGCTGGTTCCGGGGCTGGAGGTGTAATGACAGATTGTGCTGCCCGGAGGCTGCCTTCCACACTGAGTATGGAGCATGCTGGTTTCGGGGCTGGAGGTGTAATGACAGATTGTGCTGCCCGGAGGCTGCCTTCCACACTGAGTATGGCGCATGCTGGTTCCGGGGCTGGAGGTGTAATGACAGATTGTGCTGCCCGGAGGCTGCCTTCCACACTGAGTATGGAGCATGCTGGTTCCGGGGCTGGAGGTGTAATGACAGATTGTGCTGCCCGGAGGCTGCCTTCCACACTGAGTATGGTGCATGCTGGTTCCGGGGCTGGAGGTGTAATTACAGATCGTGCTGCCCGGAGGCTGCCTTCCACACTGAGTATGGCACATGCTGGTTCCGGGGCTGGAGGTGTAATGACAGATCGTGCCGCCTGGAGGCTGCCTTCCACACTGAGTATGGCGCATGCTGGTTCCGGGGCTGGAGGTGTAATGACAGATCGTGCCGCCTGGAGGCTGCCTTCCACACTGAGTATGGCGCATGCTGGTTCCGGGGCTGGAGGTGTAATGACAGATTGTGCTGCCCGGAGGCTGCCTTCCACACTGAGTATGGTGCATGCTGGTTCCGGGGCTGGAGGTGTAATTACAGATCGTGCTGCCCGGAGGCTGCCTTCCACACTGAGTATGGCGCATGCTGGTTCCGGGGCTGGAGGTGTAATGACAGATTGTGCTGCCCGGAGGCTGCCTTCCACACTGACTATGGCGCATGCTGGTTCCGAGGCTGGAGGTGTAATGACAGATTGTGCTGCCCGGAGGCTGCCTTCCACACTGAGTATGGTGCATGCTGGTTCCGGGGCTGGAGGTGTAATTACAGATCGTGCTTCCCGGAGGCTGCCTTCCACACTGAGTATGGCGCATGCTGGTTCCGGGGCTGGAGGTGTAATGACAGATCGTGCTGCCCTGAGGCTGCCATCCACACTGAGTATGGCGCATGCTGGTTCCGGGGCTGGAGGTGTAATGACAGATTGTGCCGCCTGGAGGCTGCCTTCCACACTGAGTATGGCACATGCTGGTTCCGGGGCTGGAGGTGTAATGACAGATTGTGCCACCCGGAGGCTGCCTTCCACACTGAGTATGGCACATGCTGGTTCCGGGGCTGGAGGTGTAATGACAGATTGTGCTGCCCGGAGGCTGCCTTCCACACTGAGTATGGCGCATGCTGGTTCCGGGGCTGGAGGTGTAATGACAGATCGTGCCGCCTGGAGGCTGCCTTCCACACTGAGTATGGCGCATGCTGGTTCCGGGGCTGGAGGTGTAATGACAGATTGTGCTGCCCGGAGGCTGCCTTCCACACTGAGTATGGCGCATGCTGGTTCCGGGGCTGGAGGTGTAATGACAGATTTTGCTGCCCGGAGGCTGCCTTCCACACTGAGTATGGCACATGCTGGTTCCGGGGCTGGAGGTGTAATGACAGATTGTGCTGCCCGGAGGCTGCCTTCCACACTGAGTATGGCGCATGCTGGTTCCGGGGCTGGAGGTGTAATGACAGATTGTGCCGCCTGGAGGCTGCCTTCCACACTGAGTATGGCACATGCTGGTTCCGGGGCTGGAGGTGTAATGACAGATTGTGCTGCCCGGAGGCTGCCTTCCACACTGAGTATGGCACATGCTGGTTCCGGGGCTGGAGGTGTAATGACAAATCGTGCTGCCCGGAGGCTGCCTTCCACACTGAGTATGGCGCATACTGGTTCCGGGGCTGGAGGTGTAATGACAGATCGTGCCGCCTGGAGGCTGCCTTCAACACTGAGTATGGCACATGCTGGTTCCGGGGCTGGAGGTGTAATGACAGATGGTGCCGCCTGGAGGCTGCCTTCAACACTGAGTATGACGCATGCTGGTTCCGGGGCTGGAGGTGTAATGACAGATCGTGCCGCCTGGAGGCTGCCTTCCACACTGAATATGGCGCATGCTGGTTCCGGGGCTGGAGGTGTAATGACAGATCGTGCCGCCTGGAGGCTGCCTTCCACACTGAGTATGGCACATGCTGGTTCCGGGGCTGGAGGTGTAATTACAGATCGTGCTGCCCGGAGGCTGCCTTCCACACTGAGTATGGCACATGCTGGTTCCGGGGCTGGAGGTGTAATTACAGATCGTGCTGCCCGGAGGCTGCCTTCCACACTGAGTATGGCGCATGCTGGTTCCGGGGTTGGAGGTGTAATGACAGATCGTGCCGCCTGGAGGCTGCCTTCAACACTGAGTATGGCACATGCTGGTTCCGGGGCTGGAGGTGTAATGACAGATCGTGCCGCCTGGAGGCTGCCTTCAACACTGAGTATGGTGCATGCTGGTTCCGGGGCTGGAGGTGTAATGACAGATCGTGCTGCCCGGAGGCTGCCTTCCACACTGAGTATGGCGCATGCTGGTTCCGGGGCTGGAGGTGTAATGACAGATTGTGCTGCCCGGAGGCTGCCTTCCACACTGAGTATGGCGCATGCTGGTTCCGGGGCTGGAGGTGTAATGACAGATTGTGCTGCCCGGAGGCTGCCTTCCACACTGAGTATGGAGCATGCTGGTTTCGGGGCTGGAGGTGTAATGACAGATTGTGCTGCCCGGAGGCTGCCTTCCACACTGAGTATGGCGCATGCTGGTTCCGGGGCTGGAGGTGTAATGACAGATTGTGCTGCCCGGAGGCTGCCTTCCACACTGATTATGGAGCATGCTGGTTCCGGGGCTGGAGGTGTAATGACAGATTGTGCTGCCCGGAGGCTGCCTTCCACACTGAGTATGGTGCATGCTGGTTCCGGGGCTGGAGGTGTAATTACAGATCGTGCTGCCCGGAGGCTGCCTTCTACACTGAGTATGGCACATGCTGGTTCCGGGGCTGGAGGTGTAATGACAGATCGTGCCGCCTGGAGGCTGCCTTCCACACTGAGTATGGCGCATGCTGGTTCCGGGGCTGGAGGTGTAATGACAGATCGTGCCGCCTGGAGGCTGCCTTCCACACTGAGTATGGCGCATGCTGGTTCCGGGGCTGGAGGTGTAATGACAGATCGTGCTGCCCGGAGGCTGCCTTCCACACTGAGTATGGTGCATGCTGGTTCCGGGGCTGGAGGTGTAATTACAGATCGTGCTGCCCGGAGGCTGCCTTCCACACTGAGTATGGCGCATGCTGGTTCCGGGGCTGGAGGTGTAATGACAGATTGTGCTGCCCGGAGGCTGCCTTCCACACTGACTATGGCGCATGCTGGTTCCGAGGCTGGAGGTGTAATGACAGATTGTGCTGCCCGGAGGCTGCCTTCCACACTGAGTATGGTGCATGCTGGTTCCGGGGCTGGAGGTGTAATTACAGATCGTGCTTCCCGGAGGCTGCCTTCCACACTGAGTATGGCGCATGCTGGTTCCGGGGCTGGAGGTGTAATGACAGATCGTGCTGCCCTGAGGCTGCCATCCACACTGAGTATGGCGCATGCTGGTTCCGGGGCTGGAGGTGTAATGACAGATTGTGCCGCCTGGAGGCTGCCTTCCACACTGAGTATGGCACATGCTGGTTCCGGGGCTGGAGGTGTAATGACAGATTGTGCCACCCGGAGGCTGCCTTCCACACTGAGTATGGCACATGCTGGTTCCGAGGCTGGAGGTGTAATGACAGATTGTGCTGCCCGGAGGCTGCCTTCCACACTGAGTATGGCGCATGCTGGTTCCGGGGCTGGAGGTGTAATGACAGATCGTGCCGCCTGGAGGCTGCCTTCCACACTGAGTATGGCGCATGCTGGTTCCGGGGCTGGAGGTGTAATGACAGATTGTGCCGCCTGGAGGCTGCCTTCCACACTGAGTATGGCGCATGCTGGTTCCGGGGCTGGAGGTGTAATGACAGATTGTGCTGCCCGGAGGCTGCCTTCCACACTGAGTATGGCACATGCTGGTTCCGGGGCTGGAGGTGTAATGACAGATTGTGCTGCCCGGAGGCTGCCTTCCACACTGAGTATGGCGCATGCTGGTTCCGGGGCTGGAGGTGTAATGACAGATTGTGCCGCCTGGAGGCTGCCTTCCACACTGAGTATGGCACATGCTGGTTCCGGGGCTGGAGGTGTAATGACAGATTGTGCTGCCCGGAGGCTGCCTTCCACACTGAGTATGGCACATGCTGGTTCCGGGGCTGGAGGTGTAATGACAAATCGTGCTGCCCGGAGGCTGCCTTCCACACTGAGTATGGCGCATACTGGTTCCGGGGCTGGAGGTGTAATGACAGATCGTGCCGCCTGGAGGCTGCCTTCAACACTGAGTATGGCACATGCTGGTTCCGGGGCTGGAGGTGTAATGACAGATGGTGCCGCCTGGAGGCTGCCTTCAACACTGAGTATGACGCATGCTGGTTCCGGGGCTGGAGGTGTAATGACAGATTGTGCCGCCTGGAGGCTGCCTTCCACGCTGAGTATGACGCATGCTCACTAGAATCCCCCAGAAATATCTCTGCAGCCACACCTCCTACATTCCCCAGATTATCATGGTAGAGAGGGGACCCCCTGAACTACCTCTGTGCCAAAATGCAGCCCCCGAGCCCCGCTGGTTCAGGAGATAGATTACAGAAACCAATCTCAGGTACCAGCGGGGCTCGGGGGCTGCATTTTGGCACAGAGGTAGTTCAGGGGGTCCCCTCTCTACCCTGATAATCTGGGGAGTGTAGGTGGTGTGGAAGTGGATATATATATATAATTACTAGCTGATGGTTCGCACGACAGCCGGGGGCAGTGTTGCCAACCTTTCACGTTATTTTTTACTGACAAATACCTAAAAATTTACTGACAAAAGATTTTTAATAGTGACAAAATCTCCTGCGGCGCGCCGAAAAATGGGCATAACAGAATGTGGGCGTGGTCATGGGTGGAGCCAAATATACATGATTTTAGTATTGCTGTAAAAGGTCTGCCAGGGAAGTTTGAGCTCTGCCATAGTGTTTTCCCCCCTTCCCCCAAAATACATGTAATCTTACAGCATTTCACCAAAAATCCACGTAATCTGGCAGAGGTTCTTCCAAAATACAGATAATATGGCAGTGGTTCCCAAAAATAGATGTATTCTGGCAGTAGCGATTCCCCCAACATACACATAACCTGGCAGCAGTTCCCCAAAATACATTTAATCTGACAGCAGTGGTTCCCCAAAAATAGGTAGCCCCAGGTCTATAGGTGTCCCCAGAATAGGTGGCCAGGGGTATAGATGTCCCCAGAACAGTTAGCCGGGGGGAGAGATGTCCCCAGAACAGGTAGCCAGGGGTATATGTGCCCAGTATATGTAGGCAGGGGTACAGGGCCGGTTCTAGACTGGCACATATGAGGGGGCAGTCTAATGGGTAGGGGGCAACAGCCTTTCACCAGTAAATGCACGTAATGACAGACAGCCTTTCACCAGTAAATGCACATAATAAGAGACAGCTTTTCACCAGTAAATGCACGTAATGACAGACAGCCTTTCACCAGTAAATGCACATAATAAGAGACAGCTTTTCACCAGTAAATGCACATAATAAGAGACAGCTTTTCACCAGTAAATACACATAATAAGAGACAGCTTTTCACCAATAAATGCACATAATAAGAGACAGCTTTTCACCAGTAAATGCACATAAGAGACAGCTTTTCACCAGTAAATGCACATAATGGCAAACAGCCAGTGTCCTCAGTATATGTAGCCAGCAGATATATGTGCCCAGTATATGTAGCCAGAGGTATATGTCCCCAGTATATGTAGGCAGGGGTATATGTGCCCAGTATATGTAGCCAGAGGTATATGTCCCCAGCATATGTAGCCAGGGGTATATGTGCCCAGTATATGTAGCCAGAGGTATATGTCCCCAGTATATGTAGCCAGGGGTATATGTAGGCAGGGGTATATGTCCCCAGTATATGTAGCCAGGGGTATATGTCCCCAGTATATGTAGGCAGGTGTATATGGCCCTAGTATATGTAGTCGGGTATATGTCCCCAGTATATGTAGTCAGGGTTATATGTGCCCAGTATATGTAGTCAGGGTTATATGTGCCCAGTATATGTAGCCAGGTGACCCCCACCAGCAGGAGGACAGCAGCGCAGTGGAGGGAGAGCTGTGGCATCAGCGGTGGAGAAGGGGGGCAATATCCCCCCCCCTTCTCTCACCTTAGTGCTCTCCCTCCCTCGCTGCCCCCTCCTGAACTAGTGCTGACTGAGTGGCGGGATGATTTGCCGCTACTCTGGTCTGGTTCAGACCAGAGCAGCAGAACTTCCGGTGCTTGGAGCGAGATGGAGGGTAAGTCCCGCCCGCTGCCAAACGCCACCACTCAGTCAGCACTAATTCAGGAGGGGGATAGCGAGGGAGGGAGAGCACCTAAGGTGAGGGAAGGGGGGGGGGGAGATTGTCCCCCTTCTCCACCGCTGCCCACAGCTCTCCCTCCACTGTGCTGCTGTCCTCCTGCAACAGAGTGGGCGCCCTTTTACGGACGCTGCTGAATTCCTTATGGAATTCACGGGCAGCTTATTTAGTATCAAAATTTACGGGCGGTTGGCAACACTGGCCGGGGGGCCCCAGGTCTCTGTCACTCACTGGGGCCCCCAAACCACCATGCGACACCTAGAGGGAATTGCGGGCAAGCCCTGGACCTCTCACCTCCAGGGAACTCACCCCACCACCTCTAAACTGAATGCCAACTGCAACAAACATAATTGCTAACTTCCAGCTAGAGCAATATCCTGCCTCTATCTGGCCAGCAGGCGCCAGTCAGCCAATCAGGTGTACTGTCATACACCCTTTGCCTTTTCAGCACTGCTAGATTTGTGCGCAGCCAGCACCGCCATAGACTATAAAGGGATTCAGTCTATAGCGGCGCTCAGTGAGTAACGTCGGTGCTGTCAGAAGACGGAGCTGAAGTTGCTTAAAAAATCATAATAATTCGGCCCCCAGCGATCGCTGGAAGCTGAATTATTTCATTCCCCCACTATGCATGGCGGCCTGGAGGGGGAATAGTAATTACATCGGCCCGGACTTGTGCAGAAGCAGGATCAGCTATATACCGGCTGTATCCTGCGCCCAAGTCTCCCGGCGCCGATTTCATATGTACTCCTTTGCCTGCCGTACCAAATCTAGCAGGAATTGCATAAATTAGCATTCAGTTTAGAGGCAGTGGGGGTGAGTTCCCTGGAGGTGAGAGGCCCAGGGCTTGCCCACACTTTGGGTATCGGATGGTGATTTGGGGGCCCTAGCCAGTGAGAGAGACTGGGGCCCCCCGCTGTCGTGCGGACCAGTGTTTGAGGTATGGCTGTGTGCCAAATTTCATTCACATCCCATCAGCCATTGTCATACCTCCCAACATTTTGAGATGAGAAAGAGGCAGTGTTGCCAACTCGTCAGTAAGGAAAGTTGCTATTGGCTGTCCTAGAAGTCGCTTGAAGTCGCAAGATTACATCATCACGTAATTTGCATAACGGCTCCACCCCCGACCCCGCCTCCCACACATCATCCAGCGACCGGCCCACCTGACGTCACCGCTCCGCTCACTAGCAAGAGCGCCTGCGATTGAAGCAGGGAGGGGCTAGTGTGACGTCCCCTGACTGGTCTGGAAGGTTCCTGGCTGTGCGGTGATTGGTTGCCCTGTACTGGGTGGCTGCCAGTGGCTTGATGGGGGCGGGACTCCTGCGAGAGGGCAGACCAGCCAGGCCAGGCTGTCTGTGAGTGGCGTGCTTTGGGACGGGGAGGGGCCGGCAGCCGGCACCTTAAGTTAGAGTCTCCCAAATGTCTCCAATAACACAAGACAAATGTCAACAGATTTGTCGCTAAGTCGCTTTTTAAAAAAACGGTCGCTAGAGGGCTTTCAAAAGCCGCTAAATATAGCGACAAAGTCGCTAAGTTGGCAACACTAGAAAGAGGGACACTTAAGCCACGCCCACCACACCCCTGATCACGCCCCCATCACACCCCTAGTCACGCATACCCATAGCTCCCAACTGTCCCTTTTTCAGGGGGACAGTCCCTTTTTGGAAGCCCTGTCCCTCTGTCCCTCTTTCCTCCTCATATGTCCCTCTTGCAGGACTTTGTGGCCCTTTCTATATAAATATATATATTTCTATACTAAAAATGTGTTTGATTGACTCTAAACTTTATTCCCATCCTTTAAATTGATATATTACTAATTTTAAAATGTTACTATGAAGGAAAATGAACCAGGATAGAAAGGACCAGTGTGGTTTGAATTATAAAACAACATATTTTTTTTATGAAATCTTTATGGTATGCGTGACTAGAGGCGTGGTGAGGGCGTGTCCAGGGGTGTGTCATGGGCGTGGCTTAAGTGTCCCTTTTTCTCATCTTATCAAAAGTTGGGAGGTATGCATACCATAAAGATTCCATAAGAAAAACATGTTGTTTTGTAATGCAAACCACACTGGTCCTTTCTATCCTGGTGCATTTTCCTTCATAGTAACATGTTACAATTAGTAATATATCAATTTACAGGACGGGAATAAATAGTCAATCAAACACATTTTTTAGTAGAGAAATATCTATATTTACATAGAACTGAGGACAGAGGGACAGGGGGCGGAGCTATGTTGTGTGATTGAGTAGAAATCTGAATTAAAAACAATGGTGCATGAGCCAGCCTGGGGCCCCGGGAACTCTCACTGCCCGGGGCCCCAGAACCAGCATCTAACACCATATGTGAGCGCAGCCAAACCCTTGGAGCTGCCACCCCGGATTTGGCTGCGCTCACATATGGTGTTAGATGCTGGTTCTGGGGCCCCGGGCAGTGAGAGTTCCCGGAGCCCCAGGCTGGCTCATACACCATTGTTTTTAATTATTGTAGTATCCCATGCAGTTTAGTTAGGAGGGGGGCAGATGAGAGGGAATATCCTGCACGCTGGTGCCCCCTGCTGGTCATATAGCCATTGTCTATATGCAACTGAAGCCCTCTCCTACTAATTGGCTGACTTGCTCAGCTTTTGCTTGATTATCACTGCAAGCTAGGTGTAATATATGTGTGCACTTCTCATTGGCTTATAAGCAGCCTGCAGGCTTTATAAAGCAGCAGAGAACTGTTTGGGAGTGAGTTTCTCTAATTGTGTGTTTGGTAAATGAGTAGAAATGTGAGACAAGGTCTGGAGCAGCTTAACCTCCTTAGCGGTATCCCCGTGTGTGACACGGGGTAAGCCGCCGGAGGGTGCCGCTCAGGCCCTGCTGGGCCGATTTACTTAATTTTTTTTTTGCTGGACGCAGCTAGCACTTTGCTAGCTGCGCCAGCACCCCGATCGCCCGCCGCCGCGCGCCCGATCGCCGCTATCCGGTGCGGCGCGCGCCCCCCCCCCCCAGACCCCGAGCGCTGCCTGGCCAATCAGTGCCAGGCAGCGCCGAGGGGTGGATCGGGTCTCCCAATGACGTCCCGACGTCGGTGACGTCATTCCGCCCCGTCGCCATGGCGACGGGGGAAGCCCTCCAGGAGATCCCGTTCTTTGAACGGGATTTCCTGATCGCCTATCGCCGGAGGCGATCGGCGGGGCTGGGGGGATGCCGCTGAGCAGCGGCTATCATGTAGCGAGCCCTCGGCTCGCTACATGATTTAAAAAAAAAATAATTAAAAAAAAACTGCTGCGCTGCCCCCTGGCGGTATTTTTCATACCGCCAAGGGGGTTAAGAGAGCTGCAGCCCGGCTGGGCGCGCTGAGTAGCTCAGTAGCTAATGTCCAAACCTGCACCTCTACAATTCGGAGTGCCACAAGGATCAATACTATCCCCTCTGCTGTTTGCAATCTACATGTTGCCACTCGGTACACTTATCCTACGTCATGGCCTGACGTACCACTGCTACGCCGATGACACACAGCTATACCTGTCCTTCAAACCTGGTGGAACAGACCCTACCCCAAAAATAAACTCTTGCTTAGCTGAGCTACAGGCATGGATGAATGATAACTGGTTGAAACTGAATGCTGACAAAACTGAGGTCCTGTTTGTCCAAAGCCAGTGCTTGCCATCAAAACAGCTCTATCCCAAAGCAACACCAATCAGGATTGGGAATTCAGACATAAACAGCTCCAACCTTGTCCGCAGCCTTGGCGTACTAATCGATGGGGAATTGAACTTCAGAAACCAAATTTCATCTGTAGTTAAATCCTCCTCCTTTCATCTGAAGAATATAGCAAAGATTAAACATCTGATTCCCCCAGAGGATCTTCCAACCCTAGTCCACGCCTTCATCACATCACGACTGGACTACTGCAATGCCCTTTATGCTGGCCTCCCCAAAAAGGACCTGCGTCGCCTGCAATTAGTGCAGAATGCTGCTGCCAGATTGCTAACAAACCAGCCTCGCCACTGTCACATTACACCGATCCTTCGCTCACTGCACTGGCTACCAGTAGAATGGAGAATACTCTTCAAGATTGGACTGCTGACATTCAAATCCCTGCACAATCTGGGCCCTGGATACATGAAGGACTTGCTGAAGCTGCACCACACCTCTCACAACCTCAGATCAGCAAGTTCTATAAACTTGGTCACTCCCAGAGTGCACCTCAAAAAATCTGGAGATAGAGCCTTCTGTCATGCTGCCCCTACACTTTGGAACTCCCTACCACACCCAGTAAAGACAGCACCATCCCTGGAGCTATTCAAATCCAGACTGAAAAGCCACCTGTTTAGCCTGGCATTTCCAGATTTATAGAGTTCTTCCCCTGTACCACGATGGTCTGAGCCATGCTTATGCGCTTTGAGTCCCACGGGAGAAAAGCGCTTTACAAATGTTAGTTGTTGTTGTTGAGTAACATTCCCATGTATATGAGTGAGAGGACAGACAGGACCACACTGCGCATGCGTGGCAGCCTCACTTACAGCCCGATCACGCTTTGCGGCATCTCACATGAGCGCGCCGTACTGACAGTGACGTCACCGCTCGGGGCGGGGCCGCTGCAGGCTGTGCTGGGGAGGAGCCTGAATCGCCACTGGTCCTGAGAGAGAAAAGCCGGAAGAGGAAGTGATGGTCTCTCGCAGCGCAGACATACAATCTCAGCGCTTCCGGTCAGCTGACAGGCTGCGCGTCACATGACTGCGGGAGACAAGATGGCGGCGCTGCTGATACTCTTCCTGCTGGGCTGTGCGGCACCGGGGCTCCGGGCTCAGCTGCGGGTACCTCCCCCCCTCCTGGGATTACCCCTCCCCCAACGCCTCCCTCCTCCTCACCCCAGGGATTACCCCTCCCCCAGTGTCACCTCCTGTCACCCCGGGGATTCCTCCACACAGTCACATCCAGTCACCCCTGGGATTACCCCTCCCCCAGTGTCACATCCTGTCACCCCGGGGATTTCTCCTCACTGTCACCTCCAGTCACCCCGGGGATTACCCCTCCCCCAGTGTCACCTCCTGTCACCCAGGGGATTCCTCCACACAGTCACATCCAGTCACCCCTGGGATTACCCCTCCCCCAGTGTCACCTGCAGTCACCCCAGGGATCACCCCTCCCCCAGTGTCACCTGCAGTCACCCCAGGGATCACCCCTCCCCCAGTGTCACCTGCAGTCACCCCAGGGATCACTCCTCCCCCAGTGTCACCTCCAGTCACCCCAGGGATTACCCCTCCCCCTCCTGTCATTCCTGGGATTTCTCCTCCCTCAGTGTCACCTGCAGTCACCCCAGGGATTACCCCTCCCCCAGTGTCACCTGCAGTCACCCCAGGGATCACCCCTCCCCCAGTGTCACCTGCAGTCACCCCAGGGATCACCCCTCCCCCAGTGTCACCTGCAGTCACCCCAGGGATCACTCCTCCCCCAGTGTCACCTCCAGTCACCCCAGGGATTACCCCTCCCCCTCCTGTCATTCCTGGGATTTCTCCTCCCTCAGTGTCACCTGCAGTCACCCCAGGGATTACCCCTACCCCAGTGTCACCTGCAGTCACCCCAGGGATCACCCCTCCCCCAGTGTCACCTGCAGTCACCCCAGGGATCACCCCTCCCCCAGTGTCACCTGCAGTCACCCCAGGGATCACTCCTCCCCCAGTGTCACCTCCAGTCACCCCAGGGATTACCCCTCCCCCTCCTGTCATTCCTGGGATTTCTCCTCCCTCAGTGTCACCTGCAGTCACCCCAGGGATTACCCCTCCCCTCCTGTCATCCCTGGGATTCCTCCTCCCTCAGTGTAACCTGCAGTCACCCCAGGGATTACCCCTCCCTCAGTGTCACCTGCAGTCACCCCAGGGATCACCCCTCCCCCAGTGTCACCTGCAGTCACCCCAGGGATCACCCCTCCCCCAGTGTCACCTGCAGTCACCCCAGGGATCACTCCTCCCCCAGTGTCACCTGCAGTCACCCCAGGGATTACCCCTCCCTCTCCTGTCATTCCTGGGATTTCTCCTCCCTCAGTGTCACCTGCAGTCACCCCAGGGATCACCCCTCCCCCAGTGTCACCTGCAGTCACCCCAGGGATCACTCCTCCCCCAGTGTCACCTGCAGTCACCCCAGGGATTACTCCTCCCCCCTCCTGTCATCCCTGGGATTCCTCCTCACTCAGTGTCACCTCCAGTCACCCTAGAGATTACCCCTTCCCCAGTGTCACCTCCAGTCACCCCAGGGATTACCCCTCCCCCCTCCTGTCATCCCTGGGATTCCTCCTCACTCAGTGTCACCTCCAGTCATCCTAGAGATTACCCCTACCCCAGTGTCACCTCCAGTCACCCCAGGGATTCCTCCCCCCCCAAGTGTCACCTGCAGTCACACCAGGGATCCCCCCCCCCCCAAGTGTCACCTGCAGTCACACCAGGGATTCCTCCTTCCCCACTGTTACTCTCCAGTCACTCCTTATCTAAGGATCTGTACTCCCCTGCAGGTTTTATTATATCTCTAGTAACAGGGTCTCCTGTCCCCCCAGGTCTGCAGCTGTTAGTAACGTAGTCTCCTGTGTCCCCCCAGGTCTGCAGCTGTTAGTAACGGGGTCTCCTGTGTCCCCCCAGGTCTGCAGCTGTTAGTAATGGGGTCTCCTGTCCCCCCAGGTCTGCAGCTGTTAGTAACGTAGTCTCCTGTGTCCCCCCAGGTCTGCAGCTGTTAGTAATGGGGTCTCCTGTGTCCCCCCAGGTCTGCAGCTGTTAGTGACGGGGTCTCCTGTGTCCCCCCAGGTCTGCAGCTGTTAGTAACGTAGTCTCCTGTGTCACCCCAGGTCTGCAGCTGTTAGTAATGTAGTCTCCTGTATCCCCCAGCTCTGCAGCTGTTAGTAATGTAGTCTCCTGTGTCCCCCCAGGTCTGCAGCTGTTAGTGACGTCTCCTGTGTCCCCCCAGGTCTGCAGCTGTTAGTAATGGGGTCTCCTGTGTCCCCCCAGGTCTGCAGCTGTTAGTAATGGGGTCTCCTGTGTCCCCCCAGGTCTGCAGCTGTTAGTAATGTAGTCTCCTGTGTCCCCCCAGGTCTCCTGTGCTAGTAACGGGGTCTCCTGTGTCCCCCCAGGTCTGCAGCTGTTAGTAACGGGGTCTCCTGTGTCCCCCCAGGTCTGCAGCTGTTAGTAATGTAGTCTCCTGTGTCCCCCCAGGTCTGCAGCTGTTAGTAACGTAGTCTCCTGTGTCCCCCCAGGTCTGCAGCTGTTAGTAATGTAGTCTCCTGTGTCCCCCCAGGGCTGCAGCTGTTAGTAACGGGGTCTCCCGTGTCCCCCCAGGTCTGCAGCTGTTAGTAACGGGGTCTCCTGTGTCCCCCCAGGTCTGCAGCTGTTAGTAATGGGGTCTCCTGTGTCACCCCAGGTCTGCAGCTGTTAGTATTGGGGTCTCCTGTGTCCCCCCCAGGTCTGCAGCTGTTAGTAACGTAGTCTCCTGTGTCCCCCAGGTCTGCAGCTGTTAGTGACGGGGTCTCCTGTCCCCCCAGGTCTGCAGCTGTTAGTAACGTAGTCTCCTGTGTCACCCCAGGTCTGCAGCTGTTAGTAACGGGGTCTCCTGTGTCCCCCCAGGTCTGCAGCTGTTAGTAACGGGGTCTCCTGTGTCCCCCCAGGTCTGCAGCTGTTAGTAATGGGGTCTCCTGTGTCCCCCCAGGGCTGCAGCTGTTAGTAACGGGGTCTCCTGTGTCACCCCAGGTCTGCAGCTGTTAGTAACGGGGTCTCCTGTGTCCCCCCAGGTCTGCAGCTGTTAGTAATGGGGTCTCCTGTGTCCCCCCAGGTCTGCAGCTGTTAGTAACGTAGTCTCCTGTGTCACCCCAGGTCTGCAGCTGTTAGTGACGTCTCCTGTGTCCCCCCAGGTCTGCAGCTGTTAGTAATGGGGTCTCCTGTGTCCCCCCAGGTCTGCAGCTGTTAGTAATGGGGTCTCCTGTGTCCCCCCAGGTCTGCAGCTGTTAGTAACGTAGTCTCCTGTGTCACCCCAGGTCTGCAGCTGTTAGTGACGTCTCCTGTGTCCCCCCAGGTCTGCAGCTGTTAGTAATGGGGTCTCCTGTGTCCCCCCAGGTCTGCAGCTGTTAGTAATGGGGTCTCCTGTGTCCCCCCAGGTCTGCAGCTGTTAGTAATGGGGTCTCCTGTGTCCCCCCAGGTCTGCAGCTGTTAGTGACGTCTCCTGTGTCCCCCCAGGTCTGCAGCTGTTAGTGACATAGTCTCCTGTGTCCCCCCAGGTCTGCAGCTGTTAGTGATGGGGTCTCCTGTGTCCCCCCAGGGCTGCAGCTGTTAGTAATGGGGTCTTCTGTGTCACCCCAGGGCTGCAGCTGTTAGTAACGGGGTCTCCTGTGTCCCCCCAGGGCTGCAGCTGTTAGTAACGGGGTCTCCTGTGTCCCCCCAGGTCTGCAGCTGTTAGTAACGGGGTCTCCTGTGTCCCCCCAGGTCTGCAGCTGTTAGTAACGGGGTCTCCTGTGTCCCCCCAGGGCTGCAGCTGTTAGTGACGTCTCCTGTGTCCCCCCAGGTCTGCAGCTGTTAGTGACGGGGTCTCCTGTCCCCCCAGGTCTGCAGCTGTTAGTGACGTCTCCTGTGTCCCCCCAGGTCTGCAGCTGTTAGTAATGGGGTCTCCTGTGTCCCCCCCAGGTCTGCAGCTGTTAGTAACGGGGTCTCCTGTGTCCCCCCAGGTCTGCAGCTGTTAGTAACGGGGTCTTCTGTGTCCCCCCAGGTCTGCAGCTGTTAGTAATGGGGTCTCCTGTGTCCCCCCAGGTCTGCAGCTGTTAGTAACGGGGTCTCCTGTGTCCCCCCAGGTCTGCAGCTGTTAGTAATGAGGTCTCCTGTCCCCCCAGGTCTGCAGCTGTTAGTAACGGGGTCTCCTGTGTCCCCCCAGGTCTGCAGCTGTTAGTAATGTAGTCTCCTGTATCCCCCCAGGGCTGCAGCTGTTAGTAATGGGGTCTCCTGTGTCCCCCCAGGTCTGCAGCTGTTAGTAACGGGGTCTCCTGTCCCCCCAGGTCTGCAGCTGTTAGTAACGGGGTCTCCTGTGTCCCCCCAGGTCTGCAGCTGTTAGTAACGTAGTCTCCTGTGTCCCCCCAGGTCTGCAGCTGTTAGTGACGTCTCCTGTGTCCCCCCAGGTCTGCAGCTGTTAGTAATAGGGTCTCCTGTGTCCCCCCAGGTCTGCAGCTGTTAGTAACGGGGTCTCCTGTGTCCCCCCAGGTCTGCAGCTGTTAGTAACGTAGTCTCCTGTATCCCCCCAGGTCTGCAGCTGTTAGTAATGTAGTCTCCTGTGTCCCCCCAGGTCTGCAGCTGTTAGTAACGTAGTCTCCTGTGTCCCCCCAGGTCTGCAGCTGTTAGTAACGGGGTCTCCTGTGTCCCCCCAGGTTTGCAGCTGTTAGTGACGTAGTCTCCTGTATCCCCCCAGGTCTGCAGCTCTTAGTAATGGGGTCTCCTGTGTCCCCCCAGGTCTGCAGCTGTTAGTAATGTAGTCTCCTGTGTCCCCCCAGGTCTGCAGCTGTTAGTAACGGGGTCTCCTGTGTCACCCCAGGTCTGCAGCTGTTAGTAACGTAGTCTCCTGTGTCCCCCCAGGTCTGCAGCTGTTAGTAATGTAGTCTCCTGTGTCCCCCCAGGGCTGCAGCTGTTAGTAACGGGGTCTCCTGTGTCCCCCCAGGTCTGCAGCTGTTAGTAACGGGGTCTCCTGTGTCCCCCCAGGTCTGCAGCTGTTAGTAATGGGGTCTCCTGTGTCTCCCCAGGTCTGCAGCTGTTAGTGACGTCTCCTGTGTCCCCCCAGGTCTGCAGCTGTTAGTAACGGGGTCTCCTGTGTCCCCCCAGGGCTGCAGCTGTTAGTAACGGGGTCTCCTGTGTCCCCCCAGGTCTGCAGCTGTTAGTAACGTAGTCTCCTGTGTCCCCCCAGGCCTGCAGCTGTTAGTAATGGGGTCTCCTGTGTCCCCCCAGGGTTGCAGCTGTTAGTAATGGGGTCTCCTGTGTCCCCCCAGGTCTGCAGCTGTTAGTAATGTAGTCTCCTGTGTCCCCCCAGGTCTGCAGCTGTTAGTAACGTAGTCTCCTGTGTCCCCCCAGGGCTGCAGCTGTTAGTAATGTAGTCTCCTGTGTCCCCCCAGGTCTCCTGTGCTAGTAACGGGGTCTCCTGTGTCCCCCCAGGTCTGCAGCTGTTAGTAATGTAGTCTCCTGTGTCCCCCTAGGTCTGCAGTTCGTGTCGGGGTGGTGTTCGGAACAGTTCGGAAGTCGCCCACTTGTGTATCGGGACCCCGGGGGCGGACATTATGGGGCGCTGCTGTGTGAATAAAACAGAGAGTTCCATTATCGGGTATGTACCATTATGGGGGGGGGGGGTACATTTTAGGGTGTGTCATCTTACAGCAACTCTTCCCCCCCCCCCCCCCCTCTACAGGTTGGATCTCTGGAATTGCTCCATCTCACACCTTGACCCAGACTTCCACCTCACTGCTGCTGTTATGGTCATGTGAGTAATGGGAGGAGCTGTCTCTGGTATGTGGGTGGGATGATATGCTGTGATCCTCAGGGGCGGGGCTCTTCTGTTTATACTGTATTCTTTCTTCAGAGACCTTTCCCAGAATCCTCTGCAGGAGCTGCGCCAGGACTTCTTCCTCGGCCTGACCGGACTGCAGTACCTGTAAGTATCGGTTATGTGTGTGTAGCTGATGTCAGGCCCCTCAGATAACACAAGCTGAATGTTCTGTCCTCTCACAGGGCGCTGCCACTGAGCATTGATTGCCCCGGAGGTAAGGAGGCGTGGGGCAACATAGAGGAGCGCTCAGGGGCCCGGATATGCCAGGAGCAGCAGAGTATCTGTAACACCACCGGGGGTGAAGGTGAGTGACAACATGCCCTACATGGGAGCGGGGCAGTAATGATCACATGACACATGGGGGCGGGGCAGTAATGATCACATGGGAGCGGGGCAGTAATGATCACATGAGGTGGGGCAGGAATCTCATGACACGCGGGGCAGTAATGATCACAGGACACACGGGGCGGGGCAGTAATGATCACAGGACACATGGGGCGGGGCAGTAATGATCACAGGACACACGGGGCGGGGCAGTAATGATCACATGAACACGGGGCGGGGCAGTAATGATCACAGGACACATGGGGCGGGGCAGTAATGATCACAGGACACATGGGGCGGGGCAGTAATGATCACAGGACACATGGGGCGGGGCAGTAATGATCACAGGACACACGGGGCGGGGCAGTAATGATCACAGGACACATGGGGCGGGGCAGTAATGATCACAGGACACATGGGGCGGGGCAGTAATGATCACAGGACACACGGGGCGGGGCAGTAATGATCACAGGACACATGGGGCGGGGCAGTAATGATCACAGGACACATGGGGCGGGGCAGTAATGATCACATGAACACGGGGCGGGGCAGTAATGATCACAGGACACACGGGGCGGGGCAGTAATGATCACAGGACACATGGGGCGGGGCAGTAATGATCACATGAACACGGGGCGGGGCAGTAATGATCACAGGACACATGGGGCGGGGCAGTAATGATCACAGGACACATGGGGCGGGGCAGTAATGATCACAGGACACATGGGGCGGGGCAGTAATGATCACAGGACACACGGGGCGGGGCAGTAATGATCACAGGACACACGGGGCGGGGCAGTAATGATCACAGGACACACGGGGCGGGGCAGTAATGATCACAGGACACATGGGGCGGGGCAGTAATGATCACAGGACACATGGGGCGGGGCAGTAATGATCACAGGACACACGGGGCGGGGCAGTAATGATCACAGGACACACGGGGCGGGGCAGTAATGATCACAGGACACACGGGGCGGGGCAGTAATGATCACAGGACACATGGGGCGGGGCAGTAATGATCACAGGACACATGGGGCGGGGCAGTAATGATCACAGGACACATGGGGCGGGGCAGTAATGATCACAGGACACACGGGGCGGGGCAGTAATGATCACAGGACACACGGGGCGGGGCAGTAATGATCACAGGACACACGGGGCGGGGCAGTAATGATCACAGGACACATGGGGCGGGGCAGTAATGATCACAGGACACATGGGGCGGGGCAGTAATGATCACAGGACACATGGGGCGGGGCAGTAATGATCACAGGACACATGGGGCGGGGCAGTAATGATCACAGGACACATGGGGCGGGGCAGTAATGATCACAGGACACACGGGGCGGGGCAGTAATGATCACAGGACACACGGGGCGGGGCAGTAATGATCACAGGACACACGGGGCGGGGCAGTAATGATCACAGGACACACGGGGCGGGGCAGTAATGATCACAGGACACATGGGGCGGGGCAGTAATGATCACAGGACACATGGGGCGGGGCAGTAATGATCACAGGACACATGGGGCGGGGCAGTAATGATCACAGGACACATGGGGCGGGGCAGTAATGATCACAGGACACATGGGGCGGGGCAGTAATGATCACAGGACACATGGGGCGGGGCAGTAATGATCACAGGACACATGGGGCGGGGCAGTAATGATCACAGGACACATGGGGCGGGGCAGTAATGATCACAGGACACATGGGGCGGGGCAGTAATGATCACAGGACACACGGGGCGGGGCAGTAATGATCACAGGACACACGGGGCGGGGCAGTAATGATCACAGGACACACGGGGCGGGGCAGTAATGATCACAGGACACACGGGGCGGGGCAGTAATGATCACAGGACACATGGGGCGGGGCAGTAATGATCACAGGACACATGGGGCGGGGCAGTAATGATCACAGGACACATGGGGCGGGGCAGTAATGATCACAGGACACATGGGGCGGGGCAGTAATGATCACAGGACACATGGGGCGGGGCAGTAATGATCACAGGACACATGGGGCGGGGCAGTAATGATCACAGGACACATGGGGCGGGGCAGTAATGATCACAGGACACATGGGGCGGGGCAGTAATGATCACAGGACACATGGGGCGGGGCAGTAATGATCACAGGACACATGGGGCGGGGCAGTAATGATCACAGGACACATGGGGCGGGGCAGTAATGATCACAGGACACATGGGGCGGGGCAGTAATGATCACAGGACACGCGGGGCAGTAATGATCACAGGACACACGGGGCGGGGCAGTAATGATCACAGGACACATGGGGCGGGGCAGTAATGATCACAGGACACATGGGGCGGGGCAGTAATGATCACAGGACACATGGGGCGGGGCAGTAATGATCGCATGAACACATGGGGCGGGGCAGTAATGATCACATGAACACATGGGGCGGGGCAGTAATGATCGCATGAACACATGGGGCGGGGCAGTAATGATCGCATGAACACATGGGGCGGGGCAGTAATGATCACATGAACACATGGGGCGGGGCAGTAATGATCACATGAACACATGGGGCGGGGCAGTAATGATCACATGAACACATGGGGCGGGGCAGTAATGATCACATGAACACATGGGGCGGGGCAGTAATGATCACATGAACACATGGGGCGGGGCAGTAATGATCACATGAACACATGGGGCGGGGCAGTAATGATCGCATGAACACATGGGGCGTGGCTGTAATGAACACATGGGGCGTGGCTGTAATGAACACATGGAGCGGGGCAGTAATGATTGCATGAACACATGGGGCGGGGCAGTAATGATCGCATGAACACATGGGGCGGGGCAGTAATGATCACATGAACACATGGGGCGGGGCAGTAATGATCGCATGAACACATGGGGCGTGGCTGTAATGAACACATGGGGCGTGGCTGTAATGAACACATGGGGCGGGGCAGTAATGATCGCATGAACACATGGGGCGGGGCAGTAATGATCACATGAACACATGGGGCGGGGCAGTAATGATCGCATGAACACATGGGGCGGGGCAGTAATGATCGCATGAACACATGGGGCGGGGCAGTAATGATCGCATGAACACATGGGGCGGGGCAGTAATGAACACATGGGGCGTGGCTGTAATGAACACATGGGGCGGGGCAGTAATGATCGCATGAACACATGGAGCGGGGCAGTAATGATCGCATGAACACATGGGGCGGGGCAGTAATGATCGCATGAACACATGGGGCGGGGCAGTAATGATCGCATGAACACATGGGGCGGGGCAGTAATGAACACATGGGGCGTGGCTGTAATGAACACATGGGGCGGGGCAGTAATGATCGCATGAACACATGGGGCGGGGCAGTAATGATCGCATGAACACATGGGGCGGGGCAGTAATGATCGCATGAACACATGGGGCGGGGCAGTAATGATCGCATGAACACATGGGGCGGGGCAGTAATGAACACATGGGGCGGGGCAGTAATGAACACATGGGGCGTGGCTGTAATGAACACATGGAGCGGGGCAGTAATGATCGCATGAACACATGGGGCGGGGCAGTAATGATCGCATGAACACATGGGGCGGGGCAGTAATGATCGCATAAACACATGGGGCGGGGCAGTAATGATCGCATGAACACATGGGGCGGGGCAGTAATGATCACATGAACACATGGGGCGGGGCAGTAATGATCACATGAACACATGGGGCGGGGCAGTAATGATCACATGAACACATGGGGCAGGGCAGTAATGATCGCATGAACACATGGGGCGGGGCAGTAATGATCGCATAAACACATGGGGCGGGGCAGTAATGATCGCATGAACACATGGGGCGGGGCAGTAATGAACACATGGGGCGTGGCTGTAATGAACACATGGGGAGGGGCAGTAATGATCACATGACATATGGGGGAGGGGCAGTAATGATCACATGACACATTGGGGCGGGGCAGTAATCGCATGACACATGGGGGAGGGGCAGTAATGATCACATGACACATGGGGGAGGGGCAGTAATGATCACATGACACATGGGGGAGGGGCAGTAATGATCACATGACTCATGTACGCCTCTCTCCCCAGCTGTGCTGTGTCCAGAGAACTCGCAGTGCGCGCCGGACGGCCCGGGGCTGACGCAGTGCATCTGTGCAGGAGGATTCAGGGGCTACAAGTGTCTGCGAGAGGTGAGGTGGGCGGAGCTGACCCCCTTTCCCTGTAGAAGGGGCTCTGTGTGACATCACCTCTGATAGCTGGTGTAACAGCAATTTCCTTCCCCATCACCTCTTGGCCCCAAGACTTCTCTAGGGCTTCCACCACACTGTAGACCCTCTTCCCATTAGGCTAGCCTCCTCTCTCCATATACACCCAGGAGCTCTCCTGAAGCCCTCATGAGTAGCAGAGCCCCATTCTGACTCGCCTTCCTTTCATACTTGAATTGTCCTACTTTCTGGGGTGGCTCTGCTGTTCCTCTTGTCTTGCCTTGGCCTGCAGTGTGGATTGCTCCTCCTCCCAGCCGTATGGAAGGGTTATTGCTTCCCCAGTGTAGCCCTGCAGGTCACGTGACCCCTGCTTCCCCAGTGTAGCCCTGCAGGTCACGTGACCCCCGCTTCCCCAGTGTAGCCCTGCAGGTCTAGTGACCCGCCCAGAGTAGCCCTGCAGGTCACGTGACCCCCGCTTCCCCAGTGTAGCCCTGCAGGTCACGTGACCCCCGCTTCCCCAGTGTAGCCCTGCAGGTCTAGTGACCCCCGCTTCCTCCGTGTAGCCCTGCAGGTCACGTGACCCCCGCTTCCCCAGTGTAGCCCTGCAGGTCTAGTGACCCCCGCTTCCCCAGTGTAGCCCTGCAGGTCCCGTGACCCGCCCAGAGTAGCCCTGCAGGTCCCGTGACCCGCCCAGAGTAGCCCTGCAGGTCCCGTGACCCGCCCAGAGTAGCCCTGCAGGTCCCGTGACCCGCCCAGAGTAGCCCTGCAGGTCCCGTGACCCGCCCAGAGTAGCCCTGCAGGTCCCGTGACCCGCCCAGAGTAGCCCTGCAGGTCCCGTGACCCGCCCAGAGTAGCCCAGCAGGTCCCGTGACCCGCCCAGAGTAGCCCAGCAGGTCCCGTGACCCTCCCAGAGTAGCCCAGCAGGTCCCGTGACCCGCCCAGAGTAGCCCTGCAGGTCCCGTGACCCGCCCAGAGTAGCCCTGCAGGTCCCGTGACCCGCCCAGAGTAGCCCTGCAGGTCCCGTGACCCGCCCAGAGTAGCCCTGCAGGTCCCGTGACCCGCCCAGAGTAGCCCTGCAGGTCCCGTGACCCGCCCAGAGTAGCCCTGCAGGTCCCGTGACCCGCCCAGAGTAGCCCTGCAGGTCCCGTGACCCGCCCAGAGTAGCCCTGCAGGTCCCGTGACCCCCCCAGAGTAGCCCTGCAGGTCCCGTGACCCGCCCAGAGTAGCCCTGCAGGTCCCGTGACCCCCCCAGAGTAGCCCTGCAGGTCCCGTGACCCCCCCAGAGTAGCCCTGCAGGTCCCGTGACCCCCCCAGAGTAGCCCTGCAGGTCCCGTGACCCCCCCAGAGTAGCCCTGCAGGTCCCGTGACGTCCGCTTCCCCAGAGTAGCTCTACAGGTCACATGACCCCCGCTCCCCCAGAGTAGTAGCCCTGCAGGTCACGTGGCCCCCGCTCCCCCAGAGTAGTAGCCCTGCAGGTCATGTGACCCCCGTGTGTGGAGGTGTGTTGGGTATTACCTGCAGTATAACCTTCTCTCCTCGCAGGGTCACTTCCCCACGCTGATGTTCTTTGGGATCCTGTCCTCGGTGACTGTCACCCTGACCGTCCTGCTGTGGTGCACCCAGAGGAGGAAGGTGAAGAGCCTGTAGATCATGTGGTCAGAGAGGGGGAGACGCCATCCTTCTCCATCGCCTGCTGACACATTGGAGGGTCGTCGTCTCTTTTCAGCATTTTGGACAAGAAATTTACGGAAGGGTTTATAAAATGGGCAATTCACGTGGCTGTAATATTAGTGAGTCATGAGGACACGTTTCCAACTTGTTCCAGTAGATTGCCTCTGTATTGGGAGGCGTGGCCTGTATGCTTGTTCCAGCACACAGCCTCTGGATCGGAAGGCGGAGCCTGCATTCTTGTTCCAGCACACAGCCTGTAGATTGGGAGGCATGACCTGTATGCTTGGATCAGGAGTGACCTGCATGCTTGTTCCAGCACACAGCCTCTGTATTGGGAGGTGGAGCCTGCATTCTTGTTCCAGCACAGTCTGTAGATTGGAAGGCGTGGCCTGTATGCTTGTTCCAGCACATAGCCTCTGGAGTGGGAGGCATGGCCAATATCTGCCATAGAAAGCCTGCGGATGAGACCGGTGTGAGGGAGGTGATATGGTTGGGGGTTTGTGGTTACGCACAGCTGGGGGGGGGGGGTGTAGAGAGGGGGTTGCTGGGATTATAGATACAATGTGTAATATAGAAGCTGTTTCATATTGTCTGGATTATTTCCTATAATAAAGTGCAGCATTGTTGCTGTATCATTACACAGTGTTCTTTCTCATAGTTTGTTTTGTGTAGGAACTTACAAGGGACACAGAGGCTGCCATGGTTATTTCCTGTTATACAATACCAGTTGCCTGCAAATCTCTCTGGTTAGCAGTGAAACAATCACTTGCTTGTTCAGTATTTGTGGATATAAGGATTAGAGGCAGAGGATCAGCAGGAAAGCCAGGCAATCTGCATTGCCAGCCTGAATAGATATGCATTCAAGTATACTTTGTTTAAAGGGAACCCAAACAGAGAGATGTGGAGGTTGCCATATTTCCTTTTAAGCAATACCAGTTGCCTAGCTTTCCTGCTGATCCTCTGCCTCTAATACATTTAGCCACAACCCCTGAACAAGCATGCAGCAGATGAAGTTGTGACATTATTTAACCATTTCAACCCACGGGTATTTTTCACCTGTCAGCTCTCCTCTCTTTCATTCCCCAATAACTTTATCAGTATTTGTCACAACAAAATGATCTATACCTTGTTTTTTTTCCACCACCAATTAGGCTTTCTTTGGGTGGTACATTATGCTAATTTTTATTCTAAATGCATTATAATGGGAATAAAAAAATTCTCAGTTTTCAGCCATTATAGTTTTATAATTCATGCTACCATAATTAAAATCCACACATTTTATTTGGCCATTTGTCCTGGTTATTGCAACGTTACAATTATATCCCTAGTATAATGACAATATTTTATTTGGAAATAAAGGTGCATTTTTCAGTTTTATATTCATCGCTAATTTTTAGCCCATTATTTAATAATCACAGTATATGCCCTCTTGAAATATTTTTTCCCCCTAAAGTCGTGTATTTTACTATTTGGCCACAAGATGTCCCCGCTGAGTGAAACTCTACTTCCTACGAGTAGGTTACATTGGATATAAGATCTGTATTGCTACATTGTAACTAGGGGAAGTGACCATCAGGACTGATTACTTCTGATTCAAATAAGGGTTAACTGCTGCAGGTGCGGGGTGGATGCGGCAGGGTTAATTACCCATAATGCCGCCGTACGCCCTGCGTGTCAATGAGATTGCAAGCATCCTATTGGTCACATTGCAAAGCCTCGCTATGGCGCACTTGCTCCTGCAAGCTGCGCACCTGCAGCAATGAACCCTTATTTCAATCAGGAGTAATCAGTCGTGAGAATCCCTGGTGATCTAAAGCTTCATTGGAAACCTGCGATCACAGTGCTGGGGGGGGGGGGGGGAGATTAATGAATGGGAACATTGTTCCAATTCATAAATTTAACAAGCAAGCGGCGGAAATCATGGTGGCTCTATGTAAGAATACACAATGTTTATTCTCGGCGGACATGTACGGATTGGCACAGGGACTTTTGTCCCCTGCAGCCAATCTCCCCTGCTTCTGGTAACAACCGATCGCCTGCAAACCCCCCAAACTGCAGGGATGAGACTAGCCGTCCCTGCGGCTCTAGCAGCTGCTGCTGTGGACATGAAGCCCGTGCAGCATAAATGGTGAATGAAGCACATGCTTTTTTACATATCTGTGGCTTCTTGCAGTCCCTGGAAGTGTCAGCTTCCCGTGCCTGTAGTACCGCTCTTCTCCAGCGTTCCGCAGTCAGCTTGTAGTGGATTCGCCAGCCCCGTCGGGTCACCAGCTTCTGCCCATGCGGAGCACAACATTCCCAGTGACGTGAGCACAGGTACAGGCGGCGTGCAACCTCCCTGCACGTGGGCAGAAGCCGGGACCTGATGGGACTGGCGACACTGCTAAGGCAGGAAGAGCCACAGATAGTATCCACACAAAGATTGCTGTCTCCGCCCCCCCACATGTACAAACCCCCAGCGCCTTCATGCTCGCGTATTGTCAGCATTGATAGCGCCGCAATAATGAGAGCAAGGAGTGCGTCCGGAGCAGCGTCCACATTGCACTATGCATGCAGAGGTGAGGTATATCAAACAGATCAACAGCCCGGGAACTGGGATGGATTAATATGGCAGCATCTATAGCTCAACTTTAGTTCCCTGTAACGTATTCCTCCGTTACGTGGGATTATTGCTGGCAGAACGCTCCTTGACGCAGGGTGGGTTTGTTCCTCAGTGTACACGTACACACGTACACGTGTGTGTACACACACACACACACACACACACTCTCTCTCTCTCTCTGCTGTCCTAAATGCAGCCACTAGAGGGAGACACTGGCTATACACCCAGTATGGCAGCCCCCATGTATATCCCAGTAATGAGACTACACAGCAGTACTATGCCAGGGCTGCAGCCTGTGTACACAAGTAATATCTCCTATGTGCAGCCACTAGAGGGAGACACTGGATATACACCCAGTATAACAGCCTCCATACCCCAGTAATGGCACTACACAGCAGTACTATGCCAGGGCTGCAGCCTGTGTACACCACACACACACACACAACCTCCTGCTATGTGCAGCCACTGGCTATACCCCCCCTTCCCCAGTATGGCAGCCTCCATGTATACCCCAGTAATGAGCGTACTATGCCAGGGCTGCAGCCTCTGTACACCATACCCCCCTTCCCCAGTATGGCAGCCTCCATGTATACCCCAGTAATGAGCGTACTATGCCAGGGCTGCAGCCTGTGTACACCATACCTCCTGCTATGTGCAGCCACTGGCTATACCCCCCTTCCCCAGTATGGCAGCCTCCATGTATACCCCAGTAATGAGCGTACTATGCCAGGGCTGCAGCCTGTGTACACCATACCTCCTGCTATGTGCAGCCACTGGCTATACCCCCCCTTCCCCAGTATGGCAGCCTCCATGTATACCCCAGTAATGAGCGTACTATGCCAGGGCTGCAGCCTGTGTACACCATACCTCCTGCTATGTGCAGCCCCTGGCTATACCCCCCCTTCCCCAGTATGGCAGCCTCCATGTATACCCCAGTAATGAGCGTACTATGCCAGGGCTGCAGCCTGTGTACACCATACCTCCTGCTATGTGCAGCTACTGGCTATACCCCCCTTCCCCAGTATGGCAGCCTCCATGTATACCCCAGTAATGAGCGTACTATGCCAGGGCTGCAGCCTGTGTACACCATACCCCCCTTCCCCAGTATGGCAGCCTCCATGTATACCCCAGTAATGAGCGTAGTATGCCAGGGCTGCAGGCGGAGAGCCCCTTTAGCTCAGCACCACAGTCAGGGGTAAGAAAAGCAGGAATAATTTATTGTATAGAAATAATCTCCATATTATTCGGCACACAGTGATGTCCAGCAGCAGAGCAGAGGCTGGTCACATGACACAGCGGGGGGGGGAAGATGTAAGGCAGCGCACACTTCCTCCATTACTTCTCCATCTTCTCCCGGTACTTGCTCCTGGTCTGCTGCAGGAAGTTGTGGAAGGCTGGTTCCTCCAGCTGGGCCTCGGCCACTGAGGGGAGAGTGGACAGATAGGTCAGTATCACTGCTATACAGAGTGAGGCAGCACAGCTATGCTCCTGACTGGCCTCCTAACCCACCACTGTCCTGCTCCACAGACAGCATCCCCTCACTCACAGCATGGAGAGGGGGCCGGGGCGTGCAAGATATCGGGGGGGAGGGGCTAGGAAACGTGCAAGATGTCAGGTGTGGAGGGGCTAGGGAAATGGGCAGGCAAGATGTCAGGTGGGAGGGGCTAGGGAACGTGCATGGGGTAGGGGCGTGCAAGATATCAGGTTGGAGGGGCTAGGGAAACATGCAAGGTGGCGGGGGTGTACAAGATGTCAGGTGGGAGGGGCTAGGGAATGTGCATGGGGTAGGGGCGTGCAAGATATCAGGTGGGAGGGGCTAGGGAAACATGCAAGGTGGCGGGGGTGTACAAGATGTCAGGTGGGAGGGGCTAGGGAAACGTACCAGGTGGCGGGGGTGTACAAGATGTCAAGTGGGAGGGGCTAGGGAACCATGCAAGGTGGCGGGGGCGTGCAAGATGTCAGGTGGGAGGGGCTAGGGAAACATGCAAGGTGGCGGGGCGTGCAAGATGTCAGGTGGGAGGGGCTAGGGAAACATGCAAGGTGGCGGGGCGTAAAAATGCCAGGTGGGAGGGGCTAGGGAAACGTGCAGGGTGGCGGGGTGTACAAGATGTCAGGTGGGAGGGGCTAGGGAAACATGGAAGGGGGCGTGCAACATGTCAGGTGGGAGGGGCATGCTATCCCACTGAGATCATTAAATCCATGCCTCAGTGTGATGGGTAAAAACGGATTCAGATTTTAACAATCACAGTGATCAATAAATTCTCAGATTGCAATAAAACGTTATAGAAGAAAGACAACCCATTGCAGGAACCATAGGAACTGGTCTCACATACACGGGGGAAGTCAGATGCTGGGGACACTTCCTCTGACCCGGCATTCCAAACGTGATATATAATGCTTTAGTATTAGGCTAGTGTTATGCCAGATTGGTAGATATGTTCATAAAGAGGGAAACTGTCTCAGTCTCCACACCTCTTGGCGAAACCAGTAGGGAAAATGACAGGTCTGCTCCAAGATTTATCCACTATACGAGTTCCCCAACCCTGTCCTCCAGGCCCACCAACAGTACATGTGTTGCAGGAAACCACAAACATGTGTCTCAGCAGCGCTGATCAACCACCTCTGTGGATTTCCACAAAACACGCGCTGTTGGTGGGCCTTGAGGACAGGGTTGGGGAACACACAGCACTAGAGAATGCCCGTTCATATGGGTGAAACCAGTAGGTAAAAATGACAGGTCTGCTCCAAAATTTATCCTCTAGAGCATACATGTTAAACTCCGGCCCGTGGGCCAAATCTGGCCCTTGGAGATTTCAAATTTGGCCCTCAGGTTTTCCCAACTTTGCAATATGTTTGGCCCACTCTAGACCACCAGGGAAGCTATATTGGAGGTAAAGTCTTAGAACACCAGGGAAGCCATATGGGGGAGATGTGTCAAACAAGTAAACACTAGGGAACTGTATAGGGGAGGGACCTCTAGATACCAGGGAACTGTATAGGGGAGGGGAGGGACCTCTAGATACCAGGGAACTGTATAGGGGAGGGGAGGGACCTCTAGATACCAGGGAACTGTATAGGGGAGGGTGGGGACCTCTAGATACCAGGGAACTGTATAGGGGAGGGAGGGGACCTCTAGATACCAGGGAACTGTATAGGGGAGGGACCTCTAGATACCAGGGAACTGTATAGGGGAGGGGAGGGACCTCTAGATACCAGAGAACTGTATAGGGGAGGGTGGGGACCTCTAGATACCAGGGAACTGTATAGGGGAGGGTAGGGACCTCTAGATACCAGGGAACTGTATAGGGGAGGGGAGGGACCTCTAGATACCAGGGAACTGTATAGGGGAGGGGAGGGACCTCTAGATACCAGGGAACTGTATAGGGGAGGGGAGGGACCTCTAGATACCAGGGAACTGTATAGGGGAGGGGAGGGACCTCTAGATACCAGGGAACTGTATAGGGGAGGGGAGGGACCTCTAGATACCAGGGAACTGTATAGGGGAGGGACCTCTAGATACCAGGGAACTGTATAGGGGAGGGACCTCTAGATACCAGGGAACTGTATAGGGGAGGGGAGGGACCTCTAGATACCAGGGAACTGTATAGGGGAGGGTAGGGACCTCTAGATACCAGGGAACTGTATAGGGGAGGGTAGGGACCTCTAGATACCAGGGAACTGTATAGGGAAGGGTAGGGACCTCTAGATACCAGGGAACTGTATAGAGGAGGGTAGGGACCTCTAGATACCAGGGAACTGTATAGGGGAGGGGACCAATAAACACCAGGGAACTGTATAGGAGCTGAAGGGTGGCCAGTAGACATTGAGGTTGGCCCGCGACAAGGTCCCAGTGTACAATTTCGGCCCACTTTGTATTGGAGTTTGACACCCCTGCTCTAGAGGATGCCCGTCTTACTGCAACACATTTACACTCTGCAAGTCGGGGAACAGCCATCTTTACCCCAAATGTCCTCAGAAATCAGCGTAGCCACTAAACTACTGCAGGGAGGAGCAATGTACACCCAACAGGCTGGCCTCCTATCCGATTATCAGACATGTCTCTAATAAGACAACTCAGGGTGTAATACTAATACCAGAATGCAGAAAATCAGAAAACATCCCGAGAGATGGAAAACTCACCGCTGTGATCAATATCATCCGTGTCACTGTCCTCCGCCTCCTCCTCATCCTCCATGTTCCCCCGAGTCAGGATGAGGTCCGAGGGCCCCACTGCTTCCTCTTCTACAGAGACGGAAAATATCATATAAGATCCAACCACACCACACACTGGAAGATCCCGACCACACCTCCCATACAATCACACCTCCCATACAATCACACCACACACTGGGAGATCCTGATCACACCTCCCATACAATCACACCACACACTGGGAGATCGCAATCACACGCCCCATACAATCACACCACACACCGGGAGATCCAGATCACACCTCCCATACAATCACACCACACACTGGGAGATCCCGACCACACATCCCGTACAATCACACCACACACTGCACAACAGGAGATCCCGACCACACATCCCGTACAATCACACCACACACTGCACAACAGGAGATCCCGACCACACATCCCGTACAATCACACCACACACTGCACAACAGGAGATCCCGACCACACATCCCGTACAATCACACCACACACTGCACAACAGGAGATCCCGACCACACATCCCGTACAATCACACCACACACTGCACAACAGGAGATCCCATCCACACATCCCATACAATCACACCACACACTGCACAACAGGAGATCCCGACCACACATCCCGTACAATCACACCACACACTGCACAACAGGAGATCCCGACCACACATCCTATACAATCACACAACACACTGCACAACAGGAGATCCCGACCACCCATCCCATACAATCACACCACACACTGCACAACAGGAGATCCCGACCACACATCCCGTACAATCACACCACACACTGCACAACAGGAGATCCCGACCACACATCCCATACAATCACACCACACACTGCACAACAGGAGATCCCGACCACACATCCCGTACAATCACACCACACACTGCACAACAGGAGATCCCATCCACACATCCCATACAATCACACCACACACTGCACAACAGGAGATCCCGACCACACATCCCGTACAATCACACCACACACTGCACAACAGGAGATCCCGACCACACATCCCGTACAATCACACCACACACTGCACAACAGGAGATCCCGACCACCCATCCCATACAATCACACCACACACTGCACAACAGGAGATCCCGACCACACATCCCGTACAATCACACCACACACTGCACAACAGGAGATCCCGACCACACCTCCCGTACAATCACACCACACACTGCACAACCGGAGATCCCGACCACACATCCCGTACAATCACACCACACACACTGCACAACAGGAGATCCCGACCACACATCCCGTACAATCACACCACACACTGCACAAAAGGAGATCCCGACCACACATCCCGTACAATCACACCACACACTGCACAACAGGAGATCCCGACCACACATCCCGTACAATCACACCACACACTGCACAACAGGAGATCCCGACCACACATCCCATACAATCACACTACACACTGCACAACAGGAGATCCCGACCACACATCCCGTACAATCACACCACACACTGCACAACAGGAGATCCCGACCACACATCCCGTACAATCACACCACACACTGCACAACAGGAGAGCCCGACCACACATCCCGTACAATCACACCACACACTGCACAACAGGAGATCCCGACCACACATCCCGTACAATCACACTACACACTGCACAACAGGAGAGCCCGACCACACATCCCGTACAATCACACCACACGCTGCACAACAGGAGAGCCCGACCACACATCCCGTACAATCACACCACACACTGCACAACAGGAGATCCCGACCACACATCCCGTACAATCACACCACACACTGCACAACAGGAGATCCCGACCACACATCCCGTACAATCACACCACACACTACACAACAGGAGATCCCGACCACACATCCCGTACAATCACACCACATACTGCACAACAGGAGATCCCGACCACACATCCCATACAATCACACCACACACTGCACAACAGGAGATCCCGACCACACATCCCGTACAATCACATCACACACTACACAACAGAAGATCCCGACCACACATCCCGTACAATCACACCACACACTGCACAACAGAAGATCCCGACCACACATCCCGTACAACCACACCACACACTGGGAGATCCCGACCACACATCCCGTACAATCACACCACACACTGCACAACAGGAGATCCCGACCACACATCCCGTACAATCACACCACACACTGCACAACAGGAGATCCCGACCACACATCCCGTACAATCACACCACACACTGCACAACAGGAGATCCCGACCACACATCCCGTACAATCACACCACACACTGCACAACAGGAGATCCCGACCACACATCCCGTACAATCACACCACACACTGCACAACAGGAGATCCCATCCACACATCCCATACAATCACACCACACACTGCACAACAGGAGATCCCGACCACACATCCCGTACAATCACACCACACACTGCACAACAGGAGATCCCGACCACACATCCTATACAATCACACAACACACTGCACAACAGGAGATCCCGACCACCCATCCCATACAATCACACCACACACTGCACAACAGGAGATCCCGACCACACATCCCGTACAATCACACCACACACTGCACAACAGGAGATCCCGACCACACATCCCATACAATCACACCACACACTGCACAACAGGAGATCCCGACCACACATCCCGTACAATCACACCACACACTGCACAACAGGAGATCCCATCCACACATCCCATACAATCACACCACACACTGCACAACAGGAGATCCCGACCACACATCCCGTACAATCACACCACACACTGCACAACAGGAGATCCCGACCACACATCCCGTACAATCACACCACACACTGCACAACAGGAGATCCCGACCACCCATCCCATACAATCACACCACACACTGCACAACAGGAGATCCCGACCACACATCCCGTACAATCACACCACACACTGCACAACAGGAGATCCCGACCACACCTCCCGTACAATCACACCACACACTGCACAACCGGAGATCCCGACCACACATCCCGTACAATCACACCACACACACTGCACAACAGGAGATCCCGACCACACATCCCGTACAATCACACCACACACTGCACAAAAGGAGATCCCGACCACACATCCCGTACAATCACACCACACACTGCACAACAGGAGATCCCGACCACACATCCCGTACAATCACACCACACACTGCACAACAGGAGATCCCGACCACACATCCCATACAATCACACTACACACTGCACAACAGGAGATCCCGACCACACATCCCGTACAATCACACCACACACTGCACAACAGGAGATCCCGACCACACATCCCGTACAATCACACCACACACTGCACAACAGGAGAGCCCGACCACACATCCCGTACAATCACACCACACACTGCACAACAGGAGATCCCGACCACACATCCCGTACAATCACACTACACACTGCACAACAGGAGAGCCCGACCACACATCCCGTACAATCACACCACACGCTGCACAACAGGAGAGCCCGACCACACATCCCGTACAATCACACCACACACTGCACAACAGGAGATCCCGACCACACATCCCGTACAATCACACCACACACTGCACAACAGGAGATCCCGACCACACATCCCGTACAATCACACCACACACTACACAACAGGAGATCCCGACCACACATCCCGTACAATCACACCACATACTGCACAACAGGAGATCCCGACCACACATCCCATACAATCACACCACACACTGCACAACAGGAGATCCCGACCACACATCCCGTACAATCACATCACACACTACACAACAGAAGATCCCGACCACACATCCCGTACAATCACACCACACACTGCACAACAGGAGATCCCGACCACACATCTCATACAATCACACCACACACTGCACAACAGGAGATCCCGACCACACATCCCGTACAATCACACCACACACTGCACAACAGGAGATCCCGACCACACATCCCGTACAATCACACCACACACCACACAACAGGAGATCCCGACCACACATCCCGTACAATCACACCACACACTGCACAACAGGAGATCCCGACCACACATCCCGTACAATCACACCACACACCACACAACAGGAGATCCCGACCACACATCCCGTACAATCACACCACACAACAGGAGATCCCGACCACACATCCCATACAATCACACCACATACTGCACAACAGTAGATCCCGACCACACATCCCGTACAATCACACTACACACTGCACAACAGGAGATCCCGACCACACATCCTGTACAATCACACCACACACTGCACAACAGGAGAACCCAACCACACATCCCGTACAATCACACCACACACTGCACAACAGGAGATACCGACCACACATCCCGTACAATCACACCACACACTGCACAACAGGAGATCCCACCACACATCCCGTACAATCACACCACACACTGCACAACAGGAGATCCCGACCACACATCCCGTACAATCACACCACACACTGCACAACAGGAGATCCCACCACACATCCCGTACAATCACACCACACACTGCACAACAAGAGATCCCACCACACATCCCGTACAATCACACCACACACTGCACAACAGGAGATCCCGACCACACATCCCGTACAATCACACCACACACTGCACAACAGGAGATCCCGACCACACATCCCGTACAATCACACCACACACTGCACAACAGGAGATCCCGACCACACATCCCATACAATCACACCACACACTGCACAACAGGAGATCCCGACCACACATCCCGTACAATCACACCACACACCACACAACAGGAGATCCCGACCACACATCCCGTACAATCACACCACACACTGCACAACAGGAGATCCCGACCACACATCCCATACAATCACACCACACACTGCACAACAGGAGAACCCGACCACACCTCCCGTACAATCACACCACACACTGCACAACAGGAGATCCCGACCACACATCCCATACAATCACACCACACACTGCACAACAGGAGATCCCGACCACACATCCCGTACAATCACACCACACACCACACAACAGGAGATCCCGACCACACATCCCGTACAATCACACCACACACTGCACAACAGGAGATCCCGACCACACATCCCATACAATCACACCACACACTGCACAACAGGAGAACCCGACCACACCTCCCGTACAATCACACCACACACTGCACAACAGGAGATCCCGACCACACATCCCGTACAATCACACCACACACTGCACAACAGGAGATCCCGACCACATATCCCGTACAATCACACCACACACTGCACAAAAGGAGATCCCGACCACATATCCCGTACAATCACACCACACACTGCACAACAGGAGATCCCGACCACACATCCCGTACAATCACACCACACACTGCACAACAGGAGATCCCGACCACACATCCCATACAATCACACCACACACTGCACAACAGAAGATCCCGACCACACATCCCGTACAATTACACCACACAACAAGAGATCCCGACCACACATCCCGTACAATCACACCACACACTGCACAACAGGAGATCCCGACCACACATCCCATACAATCACACCACACACTGCACAACAGGAGATCCCGACCACACCTCCCATACAATCACACCACACACTGCACAACAGGAGATCCTGACCACACATCCTATACGATCACACAACACACTGCACAACAGGAGATCCCGACCACACATCCCGTACAATCACACCACACAACAGGAGATCCCGACCACACATCCCGTACAATCACACCACACACTGCACAACAGGAGATCCCGACCACACATCCCATACAATCACACCACACACTGCACAACAGGAGATCCCGACCACACATCCCATACAATCACACCACACACTGCACAACAGGAGATTCCGACCACACATCCCGTACAATCACACCACACACTGCACAACAGGAGATCCCGACCACACATCCCATACAATCACACCACACACTGCACAACAGGAGATCCCGACCACACATCCCGTACAATCACACCACACACTGCACAACAGGAGATCCCGACCACACATCCCATACAATCACACCACACACTGCACAACAGGAGATCCCGACCACACATCCCGTACAATCACACCACACACTGCACAACAGGAGATCCCGACCACACATCCCATACAATCACACCACACACTGCACAACAGGAGATCCCGACCACACATCCCGTACAATCACACCACACACTGCACAACAGGAGATCCCGACCACACATCCCGTACAATCACACCACACACTGCACAACAGAAGATCCCGACCACACATCCCGTACAATCACACCACACAACAGGAGATCCCGACCACACATCCCGTACAATCACACCACACACTGCACAACAGGAGATACCGAACCACACATCCCGTAAAATCACACCACACACTGCACAACAGGAGATCCCGACCACACATCCCGTACAATCACACCACACACCGGGAGATCCCAACCACACATCCCGTACAATCACACCACACACTACACACTGCACAACAGGAGATCCCGACCACACATCCCATACAATCACACCACACACTGCACAACAGGAGAACCCAACCACACATCCCGTACAATCACACCACACAACAGGAGATCCCGACCACACATCCCATACAATCACACCACACACTGCACAACAGGAGATCCCGACCACACATCCCGTACAATCACACCACACACTGCACAACAGGAGAACCCGACCACACATCCCGTACAATCACACCACACACTGCACAACAGGAGATCCCAATCACACATCCCGTACAATCACACCACACACTGCACAACAGGAGATCCCGACCACACATCCCATACAATCACACCACACACTGCACAACAGGAGATCCCGACCACACATCCCGTACAATCATACTACACACTGCACAACACGGGATCCCGACCACCCATCCCATACAATCACACCACATACTGCACAACAGGAGATCCCGACCACACATCCCATACAATCACACCACACACTGCACAACAGGAGATCCCGACCACACCTCCCATACAATCACACCACACACTGCACAACAGGAGATCCTGACCACACATCCTATACGATCACACAACACACTGCACAACAGGAGATCCCGACCACACATCCCGTACAATCACACCACACAACAGGAGATCCCGACCACACATCCCGTACAATCACACCACACACTGCACAACAGGAGATCCCGACCACACATCCCATACAATCACACCACACACTGCACAACAGGAGATCCCGACCACACATCCCATACAATCACACCACACACTGCACAACAGGAGATTCCGACCACACATCCCGTACAATCACACCACACACTGCACAACAGGAGATCCCGACCACACATCCCATACAATCACACCACACACTGCACAACAGGAGATCCCGACCACACATCCCGTACAATCACACCACACACTGCACAACAGGAGATCCCGACCACACATCCCATACAATCACACCACACACTGCACAACAGGAGATCCCGACCACACATCCCGTACAATCACACCACACACTGCACAACAGGAGATCCCGACCACACATCCCATACAATCACACCACACACTGCACAACAGGAGATCCCGACCACACATCCCGTACAATCACACCACACACTGCACAACAGGAGATCCCGACCACACATCCCGTACAATCACACCACACACTGCACAACAGAAGATCCCGACCACACATCCCGTACAATCACACCACACAACAGGAGATCCCGACCACACATCCCGTACAATCACACCACACACTGCACAACAGGAGATACCGAACCACACATCCCGTAAAATCACACCACACACTGCACAACAGGAGATCCCGACCACACATCCCGTACAATCACACCACACACCGGGAGATCCCAACCACACATCCCGTACAATCACACCACACACTACACACTGCACAACAGGAGATCCCGACCACACATCCCATACAATCACACCACACACTGCACAACAGGAGAACCCAACCACACATCCCGTACAATCACACCACACAACAGGAGATCCCGACCACACATCCCATACAATCACACCACACACTGCACAACAGGAGATCCCGACCACACATCCCGTACAATCACACCACACACTGCACAACAGGAGAACCCGACCACACATCCCGTACAATCACACCACACACTGCACAACAGGAGATCCCAATCACACATCCCGTACAATCACACCACACACTGCACAACAGGAGATCCCGACCACACATCCCATACAATCACACCACACACTGCACAACAGGAGATCCCGACCACACATCCCGTACAATCATACTACACACTGCACAACACGGGATCCCGACCACCCATCCCATACAATCACACCACATACTGCACAACAGGAGATCCCGACCACACATCCCGTACAATCACACCGCACACTGCACAACAGGAGATTCCGACCACCCATCCCATACAATCACACCACACACACTGCACAACAGGAGATCCCGACCACACATCCCATACAATCACACCACACACTGCACAACAGGAGATCCCGACCACACCTCCCGTACAATCACACCACACACTGCACAACAGGAGATCCCGACCACACATCCCGTACAATCACACCACACACTGCACAACAGGAGATCCCGACCACACATCCCGTACAATCACACCACACACTGCACAACAGGAGATCCCGACCACACATCCCGTACAATCACACCACACACTGCACAACAGGAGATCCCGACCACACATCCCGTACAATCACACCACACACTGCACAACAGGAGATCCCGACCACACATCCCGTACAATCACACCACACACTGCACAACAGGAGATCCCGACCACACATCCCATACAATCACACCACACACTGCACAACAGGAGATCCCGACCACACATCCCGTACAATCACACCACACACTGCACAACAGGAGATCCCGACCACACATCCCATACAATCACACCACACACTGCACAACAGGAGATCCCGACCACACATCCCGTACAATCACACCACACACTGCACAACAGGAGATCCCGACCACACATCCCGTACAATCACACCACACACTGCACAACAGAAGATCCCGACCACACATCCCGTACAATCACACCACACAACAGGAGATCCCGACCACACATCCCGTACAATCACACCACACACTGCACAACAGGAGATACCGAACCACACATCCCGTAAAATCACACCACACACTGCACAACAGGAGATCCCGACCACACATCCCGTACAATCACACCACACACCGGGAGATCCCAACCACACATCCCGTACAATCACACCACACACTACACACTACACACTGCACAACAGGAGATCCCGACCACACATCCCATACAATCACACCACACACTGCACAACAGGAGAACCCAACCACACATCCCGTACAATCACACCACACAACAGGAGATCCCGACCACACATCCCATACAATCACACCACACACTGCACAACAGGAGATCCCGACCACACATCCCGTACAATCACACCACACACTGCACAACAGGAGAACCCGACCACACATCCCGTACAATCACACCACACACTGCACAACAGGAGATCCCGACCACACATCCCGTACAATCACACCACACACTGCACAACAGGAGATCCCGACCACACATCCCATACAATCACACCACACACTGCACAACAGGAGATCCCGACCACACATCCCGTACAATCACACCACACACTGCACAACAGGAGATCCCGACCACACATCCCGTACAATCACACCACACACTGCACAACAGGAGATCCCGACCACCCATCCCATACAATCACACCACACACTGCACAACAGGAGATCCCGACCACACATCCCGTACAATCACACCACACACTGCACAACAGGAGATCCCGACCACACCTCCCGTACAATCACACCACACACTGCACAACCGGAGATCCCGACCACACATCCCGTACAATCACACCACACACACTGCACAACAGGAGATCCCGACCACACATCCCGTACAATCACACCACACACTGCACAACAGGAGATCCCGACCACACATCCCGTACAATCACACCACACACTGCACAACAGGAGATCCCGACCACACATCCCGTACAATCACACCACACACTGCACAACAGGAGATCCCGACCACACATCCCATACAATCACACTACACACTGCACAACAGGAGATCCCGACCACACATCCCGTACAATCACACCACACACTGCACAACAGGAGATCCCGACCACACATCCCGTACAATCACACCACACACTGCACAACAGGAGAGCCCGACCACACATCCCGTACAATCACACCACACACAGCACAACAGGAGATCCCGACCACACATCCCGTACAATCACACTACACACTGCACAACAGGAGAGCCCGACCACACATCCCGTACAATCACACCACACGCTGCACAACAGGAGAGCCCGACCACACATCCCGTACAATCACACCACACACTGCACAACAGGAGATCCCGACCACACATCCCGTACAATCACACCACACACTGCACAACAGGAGATCCCGACCACACATCCCGTACAATCACACCACACACTACACAACAGGAGATCCCGACCACACATCCCGTACAATCACACCACATACTGCACAACAGGAGATCCCGACCACACATCCCATACAATCACACCACACACTGCACAACAGGAGATCCCGACCACACATCCCGTACAATCACATCACACACTACACAACAGAAGATCCCGACCACACATCCCGTACAATCACACCACACACTGCACAACAGGAGATCCCGACCACACATCTCATACAATCACACCACACACTGCACAACAGGAGATCCCGACCACACATCCCGTACAATCACACCACACACTGCACAACAGGAGATCCCGACCACACATCCCGTACAATCACACCACACACCACACAACAGGAGATCCCGACCACACATCCCGTACAATCACACCACACACTGCACAACAGGAGATCCCGACCACACATCCCGTACAATCACACCACACACCACACAACAGGAGATCCCGACCACACATCCCGTACAATCACACCACACAACAGGAGATCCCGACCACACATCCCATACAATCACACCACATACTGCACAACAGTAGATCCCGACCACACATCCCGTACAATCACACTACACACTGCACAACAGGAGATCCCGACCACACATCCTGTACAATCACACCACACACTGCACAACAGGAGAACCCAACCACACATCCCGTACAATCACACCACACACTGCACAACAGGAGATACCGACCACACATCCCGTACAATCACACCACACACTGCACAACAGGAGATCCCACCACACATCCCGTACAATCACACCACACACTGCACAACAGGAGATCCCGACCACACATCCCGTACAATCACACCACACACTGCACAACAGGAGATCCCACCACACATCCCGTACAATCACACCACACACTGCACAACAAGAGATCCCACCACACATCCCGTACAATCACACCACACACTGCACAACAGGAGATCCCGACCACACATCCCGTACAATCACACCACACACTGCACAACAGGAGATCCCGACCACACATCCCGTACAATCACACCACACACTGCACAACAGGAGATCCCGACCACACATCCCATACAATCACACCACACACTGCACAACAGGAGATCCCGACCACACATCCCATACAATCACACCACACACTGCACAACAGGAGATCCCGACCACACATCCCGTACAATCACACCACACACCACACAACAGGAGATCCCGACCACACATCCCGTACAATCACACCACACACTGCACAACAGGAGATCCCGACCACACATCCCATACAATCACACCACACACTGCACAACAGGAGAACCCGACCACACCTCCCGTACAATCACACCACACACTGCACAACAGGAGATCCCGACCACACATCCCATACAATCACACCACACACTGCACAACAGGAGATCCCGACCACACATCCCGTACAATCACACCACACAACAGGAGATCCCGACCACACATCCCGTACAATCACACCACACACTGCACAACAGGAGATCCCGACCACACATCCCATACAATCACACCACACACTGTACAACAGGAGATCCCGACCACACATCCCATACAATCACACCACACACTGCACAACAGGAGATTCCGACCACACATCCCGTACAATCACACCACACACTGCACAACAGGAGATCCCGACCACACATCCCATACAATCACACCACACACTGCACAACAGGAGATCCCGACCACACATCCCGTACAATCACACCACACACTGCACAACAGGAGATCCCGACCACACATCCCATACAATCACACCACACACTGCACAACAGGAGATCCCGACCACACATCCCGTACAATCACACCACACACTGCACAACAGGAGATCCCGACCACACATCCCATACAATCACACCACACACTGCACAACAGGAGATCCCGACCACACATCCCGTACAATCACACCACACACTGCACAACAGGAGATCCCGACCACACATCCCGTACAATCACACCACACACTGCACAACAGAAGATCCCGACCACACATCCCGTACAATCACACCACACAACAGGAGATCCCGACCACACATCCCGTACAATCACACCACACACTGCACAACAGGAGATACCGAACCACACATCCCGTAAAATCACACCACACACTGCACAACAGGAGATCCCGACCACACATCCCGTACAATCACACCACACACCGGGAGATCCCAACCACACATCCCGTACAATCACACCACACACTACACACTGCACAACAGGAGATCCCGACCACACATCCCATACAATCACACCACACACTGCACAACAGGAGGAGAACCCAACCACACATCCCGTACAATCACACCACACAACAGGAGATCCCGACCACACATCCCATACAATCACACCACACACTGCACAACAGGAGATCCCGACCACACATCCCGTACAATCACACCACACACTGCACAACAGGAGAACCCGACCACACATCCCGTACAATCACACCACACACTGCACAACAGGAGATCCCAATCACACATCCCGTACAATCACACCACACACTGCACAACAGGAGATCCCGACCACACATCCCATACAATCACACCACACACTGCACAACAGGAGATCCCGACCACACATCCCGTACAATCATACTACACACTGCACAACACGGGATCCCGACCACCCATCCCATACAATCACACCACATACTGCACAACAGGAGATCCCGACCACACATCCCATACAATCACACCACACACTGCACAACAGGAGATCCCGACCACACCTCCCATACAATCACACCACACACTGCACAACAGGAGATCCTGACCACACATCCTATACGATCACACAACACACTGCACAACAGGAGATCCCGACCACACATCCCGTACAATCACACCACACAACAGGAGATCCCGACCACACATCCCGTACAATCACACCACACACTGCACAACAGGAGATCCCGACCACACATCCCATACAATCACACCACACACTGCACAACAGGAGATCCCGACCACACATCCCATACAATCACACCACACACTGCACAACAGGAGATTCCGACCACACATCCCGTACAATCACACCACACACTGCACAACAGGAGATCCCGACCACACATCCCATACAATCACACCACACACTGCACAACAGGAGATCCCGACCACACATCCCGTACAATCACACCACACACTGCACAACAGGAGATCCCGACCACACATCCCATACAATCACACCACACACTGCACAACAGGAGATCCCGACCACACATCCCGTACAATCACACCACACACTGCACAACAGGAGATCCCGACCACACATCCCATACAATCACACCACACACTGCACAACAGGAGATCCCGACCACACATCCCGTACAATCACACCACACACTGCACAACAGGAGATCCCGACCACACATCCCGTACAATCACACCACACACTGCACAACAGAAGATCCCGACCACACATCCCGTACAATCACACCACACAACAGGAGATCCCGACCACACATCCCGTACAATCACACCACACACTGCACAACAGGAGATACCGAACCACACATCCCGTAAAATCACACCACACACTGCACAACAGGAGATCCCGACCACACATCCCGTACAATCACACCACACACCGGGAGATCCCAACCACACATCCCGTACAATCACACCACACACTACACACTGCACAACAGGAGATCCCGACCACACATCCCATACAATCACACCACACACTGCACAACAGGAGAACCCAACCACACATCCCGTACAATCACACCACACAACAGGAGATCCCGACCACACATCCCATACAATCACACCACACACTGCACAACAGGAGATCCCGACCACACATCCCGTACAATCACACCACACACTGCACAACAGGAGAACCCGACCACACATCCCGTACAATCACACCACACACTGCACAACAGGAGATCCCAATCACACATCCCGTACAATCACACCACACACTGCACAACAGGAGATCCCGACCACACATCCCATACAATCACACCACACACTGCACAACAGGAGATCCCGACCACACATCCCGTACAATCATACTACACACTGCACAACACGGGATCCCGACCACCCATCCCATACAATCACACCACATACTGCACAACAGGAGATCCCGACCACACATCCCGTACAATCACACCGCACACTGCACAACAGGAGATTCCGACCACCCATCCCATACAATCACACCACACACACTGCACAACAGGAGATCCCGACCACACATCCCATACAATCACACCACACACTGCACAACAGGAGATCCCGACCACACCTCCCGTACAATCACACCACACACTGCACAACAGGAGATCCCGACCACACATCCCGTACAATCACACCACACACTGCACAACAGGAGATCCCGACCACACATCCCGTACAATCACACCACACACTGCACAACAGGAGATCCCGACCACACATCCCGTACAATCACACCACACACTGCACAACAGGAGATCCCGACCACACATCCCGTACAATCACACCACACACTGCACAACAGGAGATCCCGACCACACATCCCGTACAATCACACCACACACTGCACAACAGGAGATCCCGACCACACATCCCATACAATCACACCACACACTGCACAACAGGAGATCCCGACCACACATCCCGTACAATCACACCACACACTGCACAACAGGAGATCCCGACCACACATCCCATACAATCACACCACACACTGCACAACAGGAGATCCCGACCACACATCCCGTACAATCACACCACACACTGCACAACAGGAGATCCCGACCACACATCCCGTACAATCACACCACACACTGCACAACAGAAGATCCCGACCACACATCCCGTACAATCACACCACACAACAGGAGATCCCGACCACACATCCCGTACAATCACACCACACACTGCACAACAGGAGATACCGAACCACACATCCCGTAAAATCACACCACACACTGCACAACAGGAGATCCCGACCACACATCCCGTACAATCACACCACACACCGGGAGATCCCAACCACACATCCCGTACAATCACACCACACACTACACACTGCACAACAGGAGATCCCGACCACACATCCCATACAATCACACCACACACTGCACAACAGGAGAACCCAACCACACATCCCGTACAATCACACCACACAACAGGAGATCCCGACCACACATCCCATACAATCACACCACACACTGCACAACAGGAGATCCCGACCACACATCCCGTACAATCACACCACACACTGCACAACAGGAGAACCCGACCACACATCCCGTACAATCACACCACACACTGCACAACAGGAGATCCCGACCACACATCCCGTACAATCACACCACACACTGCACAACAGGAGATCCCGACCACACATCCCATACAATCACACCACACACTGCACAACAGGAGATCCCGACCACACATCCCGTACAATCACACCACACACTGCACAACAGGAGATCCCGACCACACATCCCGTACAATCACACCACACACTGCACAACAGGAGATCCCGACCACCCATCCCATACAATCACACCACACACTGCACAACAGGAGATCCCGACCACACATCCCGTACAATCACACCACACACTGCACAACAGGAGATCCCGACCACACCTCCCGTACAATCACACCACACACTGCACAACCGGAGATCCCGACCACACATCCCGTACAATCACACCACACACACTGCACAACAGGAGATCCCGACCACACATCCCGTACAATCACACCACACACTGCACAACAGGAGATCCCGACCACACATCCCGTACAATCACACCACACACTGCACAACAGGAGATCCCGACCACACATCCCGTACAATCACACCACACACTGCACAACAGGAGATCCCGACCACACATCCCATACAATCACACTACACACTGCACAACAGGAGATCCCGACCACACATCCCGTACAATCACACCACACACTGCACAACAGGAGATCCCGACCACACATCCCGTACAATCACACCACACACTGCACAACAGGAGAGCCCGACCACACATCCCGTACAATCACACCACACACAGCACAACAGGAGATCCCGACCACACATCCCGTACAATCACACTACACACTGCACAACAGGAGAGCCCGACCACACATCCCGTACAATCACACCACACGCTGCACAACAGGAGAGCCCGACCACACATCCCGTACAATCACACCACACACTGCACAACAGGAGATCCCGACCACACATCCCGTACAATCACACCACACACTGCACAACAGGAGATCCCGACCACACATCCCGTACAATCACACCACACACTACACAACAGGAGATCCCGACCACACATCCCGTACAATCACACCACATACTGCACAACAGGAGATCCCGACCACACATCCCATACAATCACACCACACACTGCACAACAGGAGATCCCGACCACACATCCCGTACAATCACATCACACACTACACAACAGAAGATCCCGACCACACATCCCGTACAATCACACCACACACTGCACAACAGGAGATCCCGACCACACATCTCATACAATCACACCACACACTGCACAACAGGAGATCCCGACCACACATCCCGTACAATCACACCACACACTGCACAACAGGAGATCCCGACCACACATCCCGTACAATCACACCACACACCACACAACAGGAGATCCCGACCACACATCCCGTACAATCACACCACACACTGCACAACAGGAGATCCCGACCACACATCCCGTACAATCACACCACACACCACACAACAGGAGATCCCGACCACACATCCCGTACAATCACACCACACAACAGGAGATCCCGACCACACATCCCATACAATCACACCACATACTGCACAACAGTAGATCCCGACCACACATCCCGTACAATCACACTACACACTGCACAACAGGAGATCCCGACCACACATCCTGTACAATCACACCACACACTGCACAACAGGAGAACCCAACCACACATCCCGTACAATCACACCACACACTGCACAACAGGAGATACCGACCACACATCCCGTACAATCACACCACACACTGCACAACAGGAGATCCCACCACACATCCCGTACAATCACACCACACACTGCACAACAGGAGATCCCGACCACACATCCCGTACAATCACACCACACACTGCACAACAGGAGATCCCACCACACATCCCGTACAATCACACCACACACTGCACAACAAGAGATCCCACCACACATCCCGTACAATCACACCACACACTGCACAACAGGAGATCCCGACCACACATCCCGTACAATCACACCACACACTGCACAACAGGAGATCCCGACCACACATCCCGTACAATCACACCACACACTGCACAACAGGAGATCCCGACCACACATCCCATACAATCACACCACACACTGCACAACAGGAGATCCCGACCACACATCCCATACAATCACACCACACACTGCACAACAGGAGATCCCGACCACACATCCCGTACAATCACACCACACACCACACAACAGGAGATCCCGACCACACATCCCGTACAATCACACCACACACTGCACAACAGGAGATCCCGACCACACATCCCATACAATCACACCACACACTGCACAACAGGAGAACCCGACCACACCTCCCGTACAATCACACCACACACTGCACAACAGGAGATCCCGACCACACATCCCATACAATCACACCACACACTGCACAACAGGAGATCCCGACCACACATCCCGTACAATCACACCACACAACAGGAGATCCCGACCACACATCCCGTACAATCACACCACACACTGCACAACAGGAGATCCCGACCACACATCCCATACAATCACACCACACACTGCACAACAGGAGAACCCGACCACACCTCCCGTACAATCACACCACACACTGCACAACAGGAGATCCCGACCACACATCCCGTACAATCACAACACACACTGCACAACAGGAGATCCCGACCACATATCCCGTACAATCACACCACACACTGCACAAAAGGAGATCCCGACCACATATCCCGTACAATCACACCACACACTGCACAACAGGAGATCCCGACCACACATCCCGTACAATCACACCACACACTGCACAACAGGAGATCCCGACCACACATCCCATACAATCACACCACACACTGCACAACAGGAGATCCCGACCACACATCCCGTACAATTACACCACACAACAAGAGATCCCGACCACACATCCCGTACAATCACACCACACACTGCACAACAGGAGATCCCGACCACACATCCCATACAATCACACCACACACTGCACAACAGGAGATCCCGACCACACCTCCCATACAATCACACCACACACTGCACAACAGGAGATCCTGACCACACATCCTATACGATCACACAACACACTGCACAACAGGAGATCCCGACCACACATCCCGTACAATCACACCACACAACAGGAGATCCCGACCACACATCCCGTACAATCACACCACACACTGCACAACAGGAGATCCCGACCACACATCCCATACAATCACACCACACACTGCACAACAGGAGATCCCGACCACACATCCCATACAATCACACCACACACTGCACAACAGGAGATTCCGACCACACATCCCGTACAATCACACCACACACTGCACAACAGGAGATCCCGACCACACATCCCATACAATCACACCACACACTGCACAACAGGAGATCCCGACCACACATCCCGTACAATCACACCACACACTGCACAACAGGAGATCCCGACCACACATCCCATACAATCACACCACACACTGCACAACAGGAGATCCCGACCACACATCCCGTACAATCACACCACACACTGCACAACAGGAGATCCCGACCACACATCCCATACAATCACACCACACACTGCACAACAGGAGATCCCGACCACACATCCCGTACAATCACACCACACACTGCACAACAGGAGATCCCGACCACACATCCCGTACAATCACACCACACACTGCACAACAGAAGATCCCGACCACACATCCCGTACAATCACACCACACAACAGGAGATCCCGACCACACATCCCGTACAATCACACCACACACTGCACAACAGGAGATACCGAACCACACATCCCGTAAAATCACACCACACACTGCACAACAGGAGATCCCGACCACACATCCCGTACAATCACACCACACACCGGGAGATCCCAACCACACATCCCGTACAATCACACCACACACTACACACTGCACAACAGGAGATCCCGACCACACATCCCATACAATCACACCACACACTGCACAACAGGAGAACCCAACCACACATCCCGTACAATCACACCACACAACAGGAGATCCCGACCACACATCCCATACAATCACACCACACACTGCACAACAGGAGATCCCGACCACACATCCCGTACAATCACACCACACACTGCACAACAGGAGAACCCGACCACACATCCCGTACAATCACACCACACACTGCACAACAGGAGATCCCAATCACACATCCCGTACAATCACACCACACACTGCACAACAGGAGATCCCGACCACACATCCCATACAATCACACCACACACTGCACAACAGGAGATCCCGACCACACATCCCGTACAATCATACTACACACTGCACAACACGGGATCCCGACCACCCATCCCATACAATCACACCACATACTGCACAACAGGAGATCCCGACCACACATCCCGTACAATCACACCGCACACTGCACAACAGGAGATTCCGACCACCCATCCCATACAATCACACCACACACACTGCACAACAGGAGATCCCGACCACACATCCCATACAATCACACCACACACTGCACAACAGGAGATCCCGACCACACCTCCCGTACAATCACACCACACACTGCACAACAGGAGATCCCGACCACACATCCCGTACAATCACACCACACACTGCACAACAGGAGATCCCGACCACACATCCCGTACAATCACACCACACACTGCACAACAGGAGATCCCGACCACACATCCCGTACAATCACACCACACACTGCACAACAGGAGATCCCGACCACACATCCCGTACAATCACACCACACACTGCACAACAGGAGATCCCGACCACACATCCCGTACAATCACACCACACACTGCACAACAGGAGATCCCGACCACGCATCCCATACAATCACACCACACACTGCACAACAGGAGATCCCGACCACACATCCCGTACAATCACACCACACACTGCACAACAGGAGATCCCGACCACACATCCCATACAATCACACCACACACTGCACAACAGGAGATCCCGACCACACATCCCGTACAATCACACCACACACTGCACAACAGGAGATCCCGACCACACATCCCGTACAATCACACCACACACTGCACAACAGAAGATCCCGACCACACATCCCGTACAATCACACCACACAACAGGAGATCCCGACCACACATCCCGTACAATCACACCACACACTGCACAACAGGAGATACCGAACCACACATCCCGTAAAATCACACCACACACTGCACAACAGGAGATCCCGACCACACATCCCGTACAATCACACCACACACCGGGAGATCCCAACCACACATCCCGTACAATCACACCACACACTACACACTGCACAACAGGAGATCCCGACCACACATCCCATACAATCACACCACACACTGCACAACAGGAGAACCCAACCACACATCCCGTACAATCACACCACACAACAGGAGATCCCGACCACACATCCCATACAATCACACCACACACTGCACAACAGGAGATCCCGACCACACATCCCGTACAATCACACCACACACTGCACAACAGGAGAACCCGACCACACATCCCGTACAATCACACCACACACTGCACAACAGGAGATCCCGACCACACATCCCGTACAATCACACCACACACTGCACAACAGGAGATCCCGACCACACATCCCATACAATCACACCACACACTGCACAACAGGAGATCCCGACCACACATCCCGTACAATCATACTACACACTGCACAACACGGGATCCCGACCACCCATCCCATACAATCACACCACATACTGCACAACAGGAGATCCCGACCACACATCCCGTACAATCACACCGCACACTGCACAACAGGAGATTCCGACCACCCATCCCATACAATCACACCACACACACTGCACAACAGGAGATCCCGACCACACATCCCATACAATCACACCACACACTGCACAACAGGAGATCCCGACCACACCTCCCGTACAATCACACCACACACTGCACAACAGGAGATCCCGACCACACATCCCGTACAATCACACCACACACTGCACAACAGGAGATCCCGACCACACATCCCGTACAATCACACCACACACTGCACAACAGGAGATCCCGACCACACATCCCGTACAATCACACCACACACTGCACAACAGGAGATCCCGACCACAAATCCCGTACAATCACACCACACACTGCACAACAGGAGATCCCGACCACCTATCCCATACAATCACACCACACACACTGCACAACAGGAGATCCCGACCACACATCCCGTTCAATCACAGCACACACTACACAACAGGAGATCCCGACCACACATCCCGTACAATCACACCACACACTGCACAACAGGAGATCCCGACCACACATCCCGTACAATCACACCACACACTGCACAACAGGAGATCCCGACCACACATCCCGTACAATCACACCACACACTGCACAACAGGAGATCCCGACCACACATCCCATACAATCACACCACACACTGCACAACAGGAGATACCGACCACACATCCCGTACAATCACACCACACACTGCACAACAGGAGATCCCGACCACACATCCCATACAATCACACCACACACTGCACAACAGGAGATCCCGACCACACATCCCGTACAATCACACCACACACTGCACAACAGGAGATCCCGACCACACATCCCGTACAATCACACCACACACTGCACAACCGGAGATCCCGACCACACCTCCCGTACAATCACACCACACACTGCACAACCGGAGATCCCGACCACACATCCCGTACAATCACACCACACACACTGCACAACAGGAGATCCCGACCACACATCCCGTACAATCACACCACACACTGCACAACAGGAGATCCCGACCACACATCCCGTACAATCACACCACACACTGCACAACAGGAGATCCCGACCACACATCCCGTACAATCACACCACACACTGCACAACAGGAGATCCCGACCACACATCCCATACAATCACACTACACACTGCACAACAGGAGATCCCGACCACACATCCCGTACAATCACACCACACACTGCACAACAGGAGATCCCGACCACACATCCCGTACAATCACACCACACACTGCACAACAGGAGAGCCCGACCACACATCCCGTACAATCACACCACACACTGCACAACAGGAGATCCCGACCACACATCCCGTACAATCACACTACACACTGCACAACAGGAGAGCCCGACCACACATCCCGTACAATCACACCACACGCTGCACAACAGGAGAGCCCGACCACACATCCCGTACAATCACACCACACACTGCACAACAGGAGATCCCGACCACACATCCCGTACAATCACACCACACACTGCACAACAGGAGATCCCGACCACACATCCCGTACAATCACACCACACACTGCACAACAGGAGATCCCGACCACACATCCCATACAATCACACTACACACTGCACAACAGGAGATCCCGACCACACATCCCGTACAATCACACCACACACTGCACAACAGGAGATCCCGACCACACATCCCGTACAATCACACCACACACTGCACAACAGGAGAGCCCGACCACACATCCCGTACAATCACACCACACACTGCACAACAGGAGATCCCGACCACACATCCCGTACAATCACACTACACACTGCACAACAGGAGAGCCCGACCACACATCCCGTACAATCACACCACACAACAGGAGAGCCCGACCACACATCCCGTACAATCACACCACACACTGCACAACAGGAGATCCCGACCACACATCCCGTACAATCACACCACACACTGCACAACAGGAGATCCCGACCACACATCCCGTACAATCACACCACACACTACACAACAGGAGATCCCGACCACACATCCCGTACAATCACACCACATACTGCACAACAGGAGATCCCGACCACACATCCCATACAATCACACCACACACTGCACAACAGGAGATCCCGACCACACATCCCGTACAATCACATCACACACTACACAACAGAAGATCCCGACCACACATCCCGTACAATCACACCACACACTGCACAACAGGAGATCCCGACCACACATCTCATACAATCACACCACACACTGCACAACAGGAGATCCCGACCACACATCCCGTACAATCACACCACACACTGCACAACAGGAGATCCCGACCACACATCCCGTACAATCACACCACACACCACACAACAGGAGATCCCGACCACACATCCCGTACAATCACACCACACACTGCACAACAGGAGATCCCGACCACACATCCCGTACAATCACACCACACACCACACAACAGGAGATCCCGACCACACATCCCGTACAATCACACCACACAACAGGAGATCCCGACCACACATCCCATACAATCACACCACATACTGCACAACAGTAGATCCCGACCACACATCCCGTACAATCACACTACACACTGCACAACAGGAGATCCCGACCACACATCCTGTACAATCACACCACACACTGCACAACAGGAGAACCCAACCACACATCCCGTACAATCACACCACACACTGCACAACAGGAGATACCGACCACACATCCCGTACAATCACACCACACACTGCACAACAGGAGATCCCACCACACATCCCGTACAATCACACCACACACTGCACAACAGGAGATCCCGACCACACATCCCGTACAATCACACCACACACTGCACAACAGGAGATCCCACCACACATCCCGTACAATCACACCACACACTGCACAACAAGAGATCCCACCACACATCCCGTACAATCACACCACACACTGCACAACAGGAGATCCCGACCACACATCCCGTACAATCACACCACACACTGCACAACAGGAGATCCCGACCACACATCCCGTACAATCACACCACACACTGCACAACAGGAGATCCCGACCACACATCCCATACAATCACACCACACACTGCACAACAGGAGATCCCGACCACACATCCCATACAATCACACCACACACTGCACAACAGGAGATCCCGACCACACATCCCGTACAATCACACCACACACCACACAACAGGAGATCCCGACCACACATCCCGTACAATCACACCACACACTGCACAACAGGAGATCCCGACCACACATCCCATACAATCACACCACACACTGCACAACAGGAGAACCCGACCACACCTCCCGTACAATCACACCACACACTGCACAACAGGAGATCCCGACCACACATCCCATACAATCACACCACACACTGCACAACAGGAGATCCCGACCACACATCCCGTACAATCACACCACACACCACACAACAGGAGATCCCGACCACACATCCCGTACAATCACACCACACACTGCACAACAGGAGATCCCGACCACACATCCCATACAATCACACCACACACTGCACAACAGGAGAACCCGACCACACCTCCCGTACAATCACACCACACACTGCACAACAGGAGATCCCGACCACACATCCCGTACAATCACACCACACACTGCACAACAGGAGATCCCGACCACATATCCCGTACAATCACACCACACACTGCACAAAAGGAGATCCCGACCACATATCCCGTACAATCACACCACACACTGCACAACAGGAGATCCCGACCACACATCCCGTACAATCACACCACACACTGCACAACAGGAGATCCCGACCACACATCCCATACAATCACACCACACACTGCACAACAGGAGATCCCGACCACACATCCCGTACAATTACACCACACAACAAGAGATCCCGACCACACATCCCGTACAATCACACCACACACTGCACAACAGGAGATCCCGACCACACATCCCATACAATCACACCACACACTGCACAACAGGAGATCCCGACTACACCTCCCATACAATCACACCACACACTGCACAACAGGAGATCCTGACCACACATCCTATACGATCACACAACACACTGCACAACAGGAGATCCCGACCACACATCCCGTACAATCACACCACACAACAGGAGATCTCGACCACACATCCCGTACAATCACACCACACACTGCACAACAGGAGATCCCGACCACACATCCCGTACAATCACACCACACACTGCACAACAGGAGATCCCGACCACACATCCCATACAATCACACCACACACTGCACAACAGGAGATTCCGACCACACATCCCGTACAATCACACCACACACTGCACAACAGGAGATCCCGACCACACATCCCATACAATCACACCACACACTGCACAACAGGAGATCCCGACCACACATCCCGTACAATCACACCACACACTGCACAACAGGAGATCCCGACCACACATCCCATACAATCACACCACACACTGCACAACAGGAGATCCCGACCACACATCCCGTACAATCACACCACACACTGCACAACAGGAGATCCCGACCACACATCCCATACAATCACACCACACACTGCACAACAGGAGATCCCGACCACACATCCCGTACAATCACACCACACACTGCACAACAGGAGATCCCGACCACACATCCCGTACAATCACACCACACACTGCACAACAGAAGATCCCGACCACACATCCCGTACAATCACACCACACAACAGGAGATCCCGACCACACATCCCGTACAATCACACCACACACTGCACAACAGGAGATACCGAACCACACATCCCGTAAAATCACACCACACACTGCACAACAGGAGATCCCGACCACACATCCCGTACAATCACACCACACACCGGGAGATCCCAACCACACATCCCGTACAATCACACCACACACTACACACTGCACAACAGGAGATCCCGACCACACATCCCATACAATCACACCACACACTGCACAACAGGAGAACCCAACCACACATCCCGTACAATCACACCACACAACAGGAGATCCCGACCACACATCCCATACAATCACACCACACACTGCACAACAGGAGATCCCGACCACACATCCCGTACAATCACACCACACACTGCACAACAGGAGAACCCGACCACACATCCCGTACAATCACACCACACACTGCACAACAGGAGATCCCAATCACACATCCCGTACAATCACACCACACACTGCACAACAGGAGATCCCGACCACACATCCCATACAATCACACCACACACTGCACAACAGGAGATCCCGACCACACATCCCGTACAATCATACTACACACTGCACAACACGGGATCCCGACCACCCATCCCATACAATCACACCACATACTGCACAACAGGAGATCCCGACCACACATCCCGTACAATCACACCGCACACTGCACAACAGGAGATTCCGACCACCCATCCCATACAATCACACCACACACACTGCACAACAGGAGATCCCGACCACACATCCCATACAATCACACCACACACTGCACAACAGGAGATCCCGACCACACCTCCCGTACAATCACACCACACACTGCACAACAGGAGATCCCGACCACACATCCCGTACAATCACACCACACACTGCACAACAGGAGATCCCGACCACACATCCCGTACAATCACACCACACACTGCACAACAGGAGATCCCGACCACACATCCCGTACAATCACACCACACACTGCACAACAGGAGATCCCGACCACACATCCCGTACAATCACACCACACACTGCACAACAGGAGATCCCGACCACACATCCCGTACAATCACACCACACACTGCACAACAGGAGATCCCGACCACACATCCCATACAATCACACCACACACTGCACAACAGGAGATCCCGACCACACATCCCGTACAATCACACCACACACTGCACAACAGGAGATCCCGACCACACATCCCATACAATCACACCACACACTGCACAACAGGAGATCCCGACCACACATCCCGTACAATCACACCACACACTGCACAACAGGAGATCCCGACCACACATCCCGTACAATCACACCACACACTGCACAACAGAAGATCCCGACCACACATCCCGTACAATCACACCACACAACAGGAGATCCCGACCACACATCCCGTACAATCACACCACACACTGCACAACAGGAGATACCGAACCACACATCCCGTAAAATCACACCACACACTGCACAACAGGAGATCCCGACCACACATCCCGTACAATCACACCACACACCGGGAGATCCCAACCACACATCCCGTACAATCACACCACACACTACACACTGCACAACAGGAGATCCCGACCACACATCCCATACAATCACACCACACACTGCACAACAGGAGAACCCAACCACACATCCCGTACAATCACACCACACAACAGGAGATCCCGACCACACATCCCATACAATCACACCACACACTGCACAACAGGAGATCCCGACCACACATCCCGTACAATCACACCACACACTGCACAACAGGAGAACCCGACCACACATCCCGTACAATCACACCACACACTGCACAACAGGAGATCCCGACCACACATCCCGTACAATCACACCACACACTGCACAACAGGAGATCCCGACCACACATCCCATACAATCACACCACACACTGCACAACAGGAGATCCCGACCACACATCCCGTACAATCATACTACACACTGCACAACACGGGATCCCGACCACCCATCCCATACAATCACACCACATACTGCACAACAGGAGATCCCGACCACACATCCCGTACAATCACACCGCACACTGCACAACAGGAGATTCCGACCACCCATCCCATACAATCACACCACACACACTGCACAACAGGAGATCCCGACCACACATCCCATACAATCACACCACACACTGCACAACAGGAGATCCCGACCACACCTCCCGTACAATCACACCACACACTGCACAACAGGAGATCCCGACCACACATCCCGTACAATCACACCACACACTGCACAACAGGAGATCCCGACCACACATCCCGTACAATCACACCACACACTGCACAACAGGAGATCCCGACCACACATCCCGTACAATCACACCACACACTGCACAACAGGAGATCCCGACCACAAATCCCGTACAATCACACCACACACTGCACAACAGGAGATCCCGACCACCTATCCCATACAATCACACCACACACACTGCACAACAGGAGATCCCGACCACACATCCCGTTCAATCACAGCACACACTACACAACAGGAGATCCCGACCACACATCCCGTACAATCACACCACACACTGCACAACAGGAGATCCCGACCACACATCCCGTACAATCACACCACACACTGCACAACAGGAGATCCCGACCACACATCCCGTACAATCACACCACACACTGCACAACAGGAGATCCCGACCACACATCCCATACAATCACACCACACACTGCACAACAGGAGATACCGACCACACATCCCGTACAATCACACCACACACTGCACAACAGGAGATCCCGACCACACATCCCATACAATCACACCACACACTGCACAACAGGAGATCCCGACCATACATCCCGTACAATCACACCACACACTGCACAACAGGAGATCCTGATCACACATCCCGTACAATCACACCACACACTGCACAACAGGAGATCCCGATCACACATCCTGTACAATCACACCACACACTGCACAACAGGAGATCCCGACCACACATCCCATACAATCACACCACACACTGCACAACAGGAGATCCCGACCATACATCCCGTACAATCACACCACACACTGCACAACAGGAGATCCCGACCACACATCCCGTACAATCACACCACACACTGCACAACAGGAGATCCCGACCACACATCCTGTACAATCACACCACACACTGCACAACAGGAGATCCCGACCACACATCCCGTACAATCACACCACACACTGCACAACACGAGATCCCGACCACACATCCCGTACAATCACACCACACACTGCACAACAGGAGATCCCGATCACACATCCTGTACAATCACACCACACACTGCACAACAGGAGATCCCGATCACACATCCTGTACAATCACACCACACACTGCACAACAGGAGATCTCGACCACACATCCCGTACAATCACACCACACACTGCACAACAGGAAATCCCGACCACACATCCCAATCACACCACACACTGCACAACAGGAGATCCCGACCACACATCCCGTACAATCACACCACACACTGCACAACAGGAGATCCCGACCACACATCCCGTACAATCACACCACACACTGCACAACAGGAGAACCCACCCACACATCCCGTACAATCACACCACACACTACACAACAGGAGATTCCGACCACACATCCCGTACAATCACACCACACACTGCACAACAGGAGATCCCGACCACACATCCCGTACAATCACACCACACACTGCACAACAGGAGATCCCGATCACACATCCCATACAATCACACCACACACTGCACAACAGGAGATCCCGACCACACATCCCGTACAATCACACCACACACCGGGAGATCCCGACCACACATCCCGTACAATCACACCACACACTGCACAACAGGAGATCCCGACCACACATCCCGTACAATCACACCACACAACAGGAGATCCCGACCACACATCCTGTACAATCACACCACACACTGCACAACAGGAAATCCCGACATCACATCCCAATCACACCACACACTGCACAACAGGAGATCCCGACCACACATCCCGTACAATCACACCACACACTGCACAACAGGAGATCCCGACCACACATCCCGTACAATCACACCACACACTGCACAACAGGAGATCCCGACCACACATCCTGTACAATCACACCACACACTGCACAACAGGAGATCCCGACCACACATCCCGTACAATCACACCACACACTGCACAACAGGAGATCCCAACCACACATCCCGTACAATCACACGACACACTGCACAACAGGAGATCCCGACCACACATCCCGTACAATCACACCACACGCTGCACAACAGGAGAGCCCGACCACACATCCCGTACAATCACACCACACACTGCACAACAGGAGATCCCGACCACACATCCCGTACAATCACACCACACACTGCACAACAGGAGAGCCCGACCACCTATCCCATACAATCACACCACACACTGCACAACAGGAGAGCCCGACCACACATCCCGTACAATCACACCACACACTGCACAGCAGGAGAGCCCGACCACACATCCCGTACAATCACACCACACACTGCACAACAGGAGATCCCAATCACACATCCCGTACAATCACACCACACACTGCACAACAGGAGATCCCGACCACACATCCCGTACAATCACACCACACAACAGGAGATCCCGACCACACATCCCGTACAATCACACCACACACTGCACAACAGGAGATCCCGACCACATATCCCGTACAATCACACCACACACTGCACAACAGGAGAGCCCAACCACACATCCCGTACAATCACACCACACACTGCACAACAGGAGATCCCGATCACACATCCCGTACAATCACAGCACACACTACACAACAGGAGATCCCGACCACACATCCCGTACAATCACACCACACAACAGGAGATCCCGACCACACATCCCATACAATCACACCACATCCTGCACAACAGTAGATCCCGACCACACATCCCGTACAATCACACTACACACTGCACAACAGGAGATCCCGACCACACATCCTGTACAATCACACCACACACTGCACAACAGGAGAACCCAACCACACATCCCGTACAATCACACCACACACTGCACAACAGGAGATACCGACCACACATCCCGTACAATCACACCACACACTGCACAACAGGAGATCCCACCACACATCCCGTACAATCACACCACACACTGCACAACAGGAGATCCCGACCACACATCCCGTACAATCACACCACACACTGCACAACAGGAGATCCCGACCACACATCCCATACAATCACACCACACACTGCACAACAGGAGATCCCGACCACACATCCCGTACAATCACACCACACACCAGGAGATCCCGACCACACATCCCGTACAATCACACCACACACTGCACAACAGGAGATCCCGACCACACATCCCATACAATCACACCACACACTGCACAACAGGAGATCCCGACCACACCTCCCGTACAATCACACCACACACTGCACAACAGGAGATCCCGACCACACATCCCGTACAATCACACCACACACTGCACAACAGGAGATACCGACCACACATCCCGTACAATCACACCACACACTGCACAACAGGAGATCCCACCACACATCCCGTACAATCACACCACACACTGCACAACAGGAGATCCCGACCACACATCCCATACAATCACACCACACACTGCACAACAGGAGAACCCGACCACACCTCCCGTACACTCACACCACACACTGCACAACAGGAGATCCCGACCACACATCCCGTACAATCACACCACACACTGCACAACAGGAGATCCCGACCACATATCCCGTACAATCACACCACACACTGCACAAAAGGAGATCCCGACCACATATCCCGTACAATCACACCACACACTGCACAACAGGAGATCCCGACCACACATCCCGTACAATCACACCACACACTGCACAACAGGAGATCCCGACCACACATCCCATACAATCACACCACACACTGCACAACAGGAGATCCCGACCACACATCCCGTACAATTACACCACACAACAAGAGATCCCGACCACACATCCCGTACAATCACACCACACACTGCACAACAGGAGATCCCGACCACACATCCCATACAATCACACCACACACTGCACAACAGGAGATCCCGACCACACCTCCCATACAATCACACCACACACTGCACAACAGGAGATCCTGACCACACATCCTATACAATCACACAACACACTGCACAACAGGAGATCCCGACCACACCTCCCATACAATCACACCACACACTGCACAACAGGAGATTCCGACCACACATCCCGTACAATCACACCACACACTGCACAACAGGAGATCCCGACCACACATCCCGTACAATCATACTACACACTGCACAACAGGAGATCCCGACCACACATCCCGTACAATCACACCACACACTGCACAACAGGAGATCCCGATCACACATCCCGTACAATCACACCACACACTGCACAACAGGAGATCCCGACCACACATCCCATACAATCACACCACACACTGCACAACAGGAGATCCCGACCACACATCCCGTACAATCACACCACACACTGCACAACAGGAGATCCCGACCACACATCCCATACAATCACACCACACACTGCACAACAGGAGATCCCGACCACACATCCCGTACAATCACACCACACACTGCACAACAGGAGATCCCGACCACACATCCCGTACAATCACACCACACACTGCACAACAGGAGATCCCGACCACACATCCCATACAATCACACCACACACTGCACAACAGGAGATCCCGACCACACATCCCGTACAATCACACCACACACTGCACAACAGGAGATCCCGACCACACATCCCGTACAATCACACCACACACTGCACAACAGAAGATCCCGACCACACATCCCGTACAATCACACCACACAACAGGAGATCCCGACCACACATCCCGTACAATCACACCACACACTGCACAACAGGAGATACCGAACCACACATCCCGTAAAATCACACCACACACTGCACAACAGGAGATCCCGACCACACATCCCGTACAATCACACCACACACCGGGAGATCCCAACCACACATCCCGTACAATCACACCACACACTACACACTGCACAACAGGAGATCCCGACCACACATCCCATACAATCACACCACACACTGCACAACAGGAGAACCCAACCACACATCCCGTACAATCACACCACACAACAGGAGATCCCGACCACACATCCCATACAATCACACCACACACTGCACAACAGGAGATCCCGACCACACATCCCGTACAATCACACCACACACTGCACAACAGGAGAACCCGACCACACATCCCGTACAATCACACCACACACTGCACAACAGGAGATCCCAATCACACATCCCGTACAATCACACCACACACTGCACAACAGGCGATCCCGACCACACATCCCATACAATCACACCACACACTGCACAACAGGAGATCCCGACCACACATCCCGTACAATCATACTACACACTGCACAACACGGGATCCCGACCACCCATCCCATACAATCACACCACATACTGCACAACAGGAGATCCCGACCACACATCCCGTACAATCACACCGCACACTGCACAACAGGAGATTCCGACCACCCATCCCATACAATCACACCACACACACTGCACAACAGGAGATCCCGACCACACATCCCATACAATCACACCACACACTGCACAACAGGAGATCCCGACCACACCTCCCGTACAATCACACCACACACTGCACAACAGGAGATCCCGACCACACATCCCGTACAATCACACCACACACTGCACAACAGGAGATCCCGACCACACATCCCGTACAATCACACCACACACTGCACAACAGGAGATCCCGACCACACATCCCGTACAATCACACCACACACTGCACAACAGGAGATCCCGACCACAAATCCCGTACAATCACACCACACACTGCACAACAGGAGATCCCGACCACCTATCCCATACAATCACACCACACACACTGCACAACAGGAGATCCCGACCACACATCCCGTTCAATCACAGCACACACTACACAACAGGAGATCCCGACCACACATCCCGTACAATCACACCACACACTGCACAACAGGAGATCCCGACCACACATCCCGTACAATCACACCACACACTGCACAACAGGAGATCCCGACCACACATCCCGTACAATCACACCACACACTGCACAACAGGAGATCCCGACCACACATCCCATACAATCACACCACACACTGCACAACAGGAGATACCGACCACACATCCCGTACAATCACACCACACACTGCACAACAGGAGATCCCGACCACACATCCCATACAATCACACCACACACTGCACAACAGGAGATCCCGTACAATCACACCACACACTGCACAACAGGAGATCCTGATCACACATCCCGTACAATCACACCACACACTGCACAACAGGAGAGCCCGACCACACATCCCAATCACACCACACACTGCACAACAGGAGATCCCGACCACACATCCCGTACAATCACACCACACACTGCACAACAGGAGATCCCGACCACACATCCCGTACAATCACACCACACACTGCACAACAGGAGATCCCGACCACACATCCCGTACAATCACACCACACACTGCACAACACGAGATCCCGACCACACATCCCGTACAATCACACCACACACTGCACAACAGGAGATCCCGATCACACATCCTGTACAATCACACCACACACTGCACAACAGGAGATCCCGATCACACATCCCAATCACACCACACACTGCACAACAGGAGATCCCGACCACACATCCCGTACAATCACACCACACACTGCACAACACGAGATCCCGACCACACATCCCGTACAATCACACCACACACTGCACAACAGGAGATCCCGATCACACATCCTGTACAATCACACCACACACTGCACAACAGGAGATCCCGATCACACATCCCAATCACACCACACACTGCACAACAGGAGAGCCCGACCACACATCCCAATCACACCACACACTGCACAACAGGAGATCCCGACCACACATCCCGTACAATCACACCACACACTGCACAACAGGAGATCTCGACCACACATCCCGTACAATCACACCACACACCGCACAACAGGAAATCCCGACCACACATCCCAATCACACCACACACTGCACAACAGGAGATCCCGACCACACATCCCGTACAATCACACCACACACTGCACAACAGGAGAACCCACCCACACATCCCGTACAATCACACCACACACTACACAACAGGAGATTCCGACCACACATCCCGTACAATCACACCACACACTGCACAACAGGAGATCCCGACCACACATCCCGTACAATCACACCACACACTGCACAACAGGAGATCCCGATCACACATCCCATACAATCACACCACACACTGCACAACAGGAGATCCCGACCACACATCCCGTACAATCACACCACACACCGGGAGATCCCGACCACACATCCCGTACAATCACACCACACACTGCACAACAGGAGATACCGACCACACATCCCGTACAATCACACCACACAACAGGAGATCCCGACCACACATCCTGTACAATCACACCACACACTGCACAACAGGAAATCCCGACATCACATCCCAATCACACCACACACTGCACAACAGGAGATCCCGACCACACATCCCGTACAATCACACAACACACTGCACAACAGGAGATCCCGACCACACATCCCGTACAATCACACCACACACTGCACAACAGGAGATCCCGACCACACATCCTGTACAATCACACCACACACTGCACAACAGGAGATCCCGACCACACATCCCGTACAATCACACCACACACTGCACAACAGGAGATCCCAACCACACATCCCGTACAATCACACGACACACTGCACAACAGTAGATCCCGACCACACATCCTGTACAATCACACCACACGCTGCACAACAGGAGAGCCCGACCACACATCCCGTACAATCACACCACACACTGCACAACAGGAGATCCCGACCACACATCCCGTACAATCACACCACACACTGCACAACAGGAGAGCCCGACCACCTATCCCATACAATCACACCACACACTGCACAACAGGAGAGCCCGACCACACATCCCGTACAATCACACCACACACTGCACAGCAGGAGAGCCCGACCACACATCCCGTACAATCACACCACACACTGCACAACAGGAGATCCCAATCACACATCCCGTACAATCACACCACACACTGCACAACAGGAGATCCCGACCACACATCCCGTACAATCACACCACACAACAGGAGATCCCGACCACACATCCCGTACAATCACACCACACACTGCACAACAGGAGATCCCGACCACATATCCCGTACAATCACACCACACACTGCACAACAGGAGATCCCAACCACACATCCCGTACAATCACACCACACACTGCACAACAGGAGATCCCGATCACACATCCCGTACAATCACAGCACACACTACACAACAGGAGATCCCGACCACACATCCCGTACAATCACACCACACACTGCACAACAGGAGATCCCGACCACACATCCCGTACAATCACACCACACACTGCACAACAGGAGATCCCGACCACACATCCCGTACAATCACACTACACACTGCACAACAGGAGATCCCGACCACACATCCCGTACAATCACACCACACACTGCACAACAGGAGAGCCCGACCACACATCCCGTACAATCACACCACACACTGCACAACAGGAGAACCCAACCACACATCCCGTACAATCACACCACACACTGCACAACAGGAGATCCCGACCACACATCCCATACAATCACACCACACACTGCACAACAGGAGATCCCGACCACACATCCCGTACAATCACACCACACACTGCACAACAGGAGATCCCGACCACACATCCCATACAATCACACCACACACTGCACAACAGATTCCGATCACACATCCCGTACAATCACACCACACACTGCACAACAGGAGATACCGAACCACACATCCCGTACAATCACACCACACACTACACAACAGGAGATCCCGACCACACATCCCGTACAATCACACCACACACTGCACAACAGGAGATCCCGACCACACATCCCATACAATCACACCACACACTGCACAACAGGAGATCCCGACCACACATCCCATACAATCACACCACACACTGCACAACAGGAGATCCCGACCACACATACCGTACAATCACACCACACACTGCACAACAGGAGATCCCGACCACACATCCCATACAATCACACCACACACTGCACAACAGGAGATCCCGACCACACATCCCGTACAATCACACCACACACTGCACAACAGGAGATCCCGACCACACATCCCGTACAATCACACCACACACTGCACAACAGAAGATCCTGACCACACCTCCCGTACAATCACACCACACACTGCACAACAGGAGATCCCGACCACACATCCCGTACAATCACACCACACACCGCACAACAGGAGATCCCGACCACACCTCCCGTACAATCACACCACACACTGCACAACAGGAGAGCCCGACCACACATCCCGTACAATCACACCACACACTGCACAACAGGAGATCCCGACCACACATCCCATACAATCACACCACACACTGCACAACAGGAGATCCCGACCACACATCCCGTACAATTACACCACACAACAAGAGATCCCGACCACACATCCCGTACAATCACACCACACACTGCACAACAGGAGAACCCGACCACACATCCCGTACAATCACACCACACACTGCACAACAGGAGATCCCGACCACACATCCCGTACAATCACACCACACACTGCACAACGGGAGATCCCGACCACACATCCCGTACAATCACACCACACACTGCACAACGGGAGATCCCGACCACACATCCCGTACAATCACACACCACACTGCACAACAGGAGATCCCGACCACACATCCCGTACAATCACACCACACACTGCACAACAGGAGATCCCGACCACACATCCCGTACAATCACACCACACACTGCACAACAGGAGATTCTGACCACACATCCCGTACAATCACACCACACACTGCACAACAGGAGATCCCGACCACACATCCCATACAATCACACCACACACTGCACAACAGGAGATCCCGACCACACATCCCGTACAATCACACCACACAACAGGAGATCCCGACCACACATCCCGTACAATCACACTACACACTGCACAACAGGAGATCCCGACCACACCTCCCGTACAATCACACCACACACTGCACAACAGGAGATCCCGACCACACATCCCGTACAATCACACCACACACTGCACAACAGGAGAGCCCGACCACACATCCCATACAATCACACCACACACTGCACAACAGGAGATCCCGATCACACATCCCGTACAATCACACCACACACAGCACAACAGGAGATCCCGATCACACATCCCGTACAATCACACCACACACTGCACAACAGGAGATCCCGATCACACATCCCATACAATCACACCACACACTGCACAACAGGAGATCCCGACCACACATCCCATACAATCACACCACACACTGCACAACAGGAGATTCCGATCACACATCCCGTACAATCACACCACACACTGCACAACACGGGATCTCGACCACACATCCCATACAATCACACCACACTGCACAACAGGAGATCCCGACCACACATCCCGTACAATCACACCACACACTGCACAACAGGAGATCCCGACCACACATCCCGTACAATCACACCACACACTGCACAACAGGAGATTTCGATCACACATCCCGTACAATCACACCACACTGCACAACAGGAGATCCCGACCACACCTCCCGTACAATCATACTACACACTGCACAACAGGAGATTCCGATCACACATCCCGTACAATCACACCACACACTGCACAACACGGGATCCCGACCACACCTCCCGTACAATCACACCACACTGCACAATGGGAGAGGAGGTGTGGCCAGCATGTGGACATTACCTGCAGGGTGTGCCGGATCCAGAGCCACAGAGCCCATATCTCTGTGCAGCCTCTCCAGCTGCTCCTGCTGCTCCTTCCGCTTCTCCTCCTCCTGGGAATGAGAGACACCGGTCAGAGGAAACCTGATTGCACTATACACCTACACCCCAACTTACAGACTCCACCCCCTCCCCAGACGACTCCACCCCTGACCTACAGACTCCACAACTGCCATACAGAAACTGAAAACGCTGGGCCAAGCATGTGACCCAATACCTGTGCGAGGTCAGCAGCTCCACCCATCTCCAGAAGCAGAGAGAGAACTTCATTGCAACATACAGAACCCTCCCATCCTGACAGGTCTTCAGCTAAAGCACTTAGGACGAGAGTGTCAAAATTATACCCTACTGAAAAACATTTTTGATTGTGTATATGTGCCCCAGTAGAGCTAGGTGCAGGTGTTCCCAGTATAGGCTAGGTACGTACAGGTGTCCCCCCAGGATAGGCTAGGTAGGGACAGGTATCCCCCCAGGATAGGCTACATAGGTACTTGGGGGCCACTTGTACCTACCTAGCCTATCCTGGGGGACACCTGCACCTAGCTAGCCTATCCTGGGGGACACCTGCACCTAGCTAGCCTATCCTGGGGGACAACTGTACCTACCTAGCCTATCCTGGGGGACACCTGTACCTAGCCAGCCTATACTGGGGGACACCTGTACCTAGCTAGCCTATACTGGGGGACACCTGCACCTACCTAGCTTATCCTGGGGGGCACCTAAACCTACCTAGCCTATCCTGGGGCACACCTGTACCTAGCTAGCCTATCCTGGGGGAAACCTGCACCTACCTAGCCTATCCTGGGGGACACCTGCACCTACCTAGCCTATACTGGGGGATACCTGCACCTACCTAGCCTATACTGGGGGACACCTGCACCTACCTAGCCTATACTGGGGGACACCTGCACCTACCTAGCTTATCCTGGGGGGCACCTAAACCTACCTAGCCTATCCTGGGGCACACCTGTACCTAGCTAGCCTATCCTGGGGGACACCTGCACCTAGCTAGCCTATCCTGGGGGACACCTGCACCTAGCTAGCCTATCCTGGGGGACACCTGCACCTAGCTAGCCTATCCTGGGGGACACCTGCACCTAGCTAGCCTATCCTGGGGGACACCTGTACCTAGCCAGCCTATACTGGGGGACACCTGTACCTAGCTAGCCTATACTGGGGGACACCTGCACCTACCTAGCTTATCCTGGGGGGCACCTAAACCTACCTAGCCTATCCTGGGGCACACCTGTACCTAGCTAGCCTATCCTGGGGGACACCTGCACCTACCTAGCCTATCCTGGGGGACACCTGCACCTACCTAGCCTATACTGGGGGACACCTGCACCTACCTAGCCTATACTGGGGGACACCTGCACCCACCTAGCCTATACTGGGGGATACCTGCACTTACCTAGCCTATACTGGGGGATACCTGCACCTACCTAGCCTATACTGGGGACATATGCACCTACCTAGCCTATCCTGGGGGATGCCTGCACCTACCTAGCCTATACTGGGGGACACCTGCACCTATCTAGCCTATACTGGGGGACACCTGCACCTACCTAGCTTATACTGGGGGACACCTGCACCTACCTAGCCTATCCTGGGGGACACCTAAACCTACCTAGCCTATACTGGGGGATACCTGCACCTACCTAGCTTATCCTGGGGGGCACCTAAACCTACCTAGCCTATCCTGGGGCACACCTGTACCTAGCTAGCCTATCCTGGGGGAAACCTGCACCTACCTAGCCTATCCTGGGGGACACCTGCACCTACCTAGCCTATACTGGGGGACACCTGTACCTACCTAGCCTATCCTGGGGGACACCTAAACTTAGCTACCTATACTGGGGCACTTCTACACCATTAAAAATAATGTTCCTCAGTGGGGTGCAATTTAGCATACAAACTGCCCTGACTGGAAGCTGAAGCTTAGCACCACTCACATGTGGGAGACCGGGGGGGGGGGGGGGGGGGGTGTCTTATAATCGAGTCAGCTTATTCCCGCCCATTGGCGTGCTGATTCCTTGTGTATGGGCAGCTGACAGATCTGTCTCTAATCAGATTGGATCAGAGAGAGATCTGTCTCTTGGTGGAATCTGCCCCTCATCTCTAGGTGTATGGGCCAGCTTTACATTTGTATTAGTGCAGGCTGAGCAGCTGCAGCTCGGAAGTGTAAATCATCAGAGATTTTGGGGAGTCCTTTTGAAATTTAGTTTAGATTTTATGTTTCAAGCTTTTATTAAAAACTCAACATGTACACGAGACCCTCGCCAGACACGGTTTGTAACTTACAGGAAAAAGGTTATGAAAATGAACAAACACTTTTTGCACAGAAATCCAGGAAAAACAACTCTATGCAACACCACCTATTGGGTGCAAATAGAAATACCCCATACAGGGAGTGCAGAATTATTAGGCAAGTGGTATTTTTGAGGAATCATTTTATTATTGAACAACAACCATGTTCTCAATGAACCCAAAAAACTCATTAATACCAAAGCTGAATATGTTTGAAAGTAGTTTTTAGTTTTTTAGTTTTAGCTATTTTAGGGGGATATCTGTGTGTGCAGATGACTATTACTGTGCATAATTATTAGGCAACTTAACAAAAAACAAATATATACCCATTTCAATTATTTATTTTTACCAGTGAAACCAATATAACATCTCAACATTCACAAATATACATTTCTGACATTAAAAAACAAAACAAAAACAAATCAGTGACCAATATAGCCACCTTTCTTTGCAAGGACACTCAAAAGCCTGCCATCCATGGATTCTGTCAGTGTTTTGATCTGTTCACCATCAACATTGCGTGCAGCAGCAACCACAGCCTCCCAGACACTGTTCAGAGAGGTGTACTGTTTTCCCTCCTTGTAAATCTCACATTTTATGATGGACCACAGGTTCTCAATGGGGTGCAGATCAGGTGAACAAGGAGGCCATGTCATTAGTTTTTCTTCTTTTATACCCTTTCTTGCCAGCCACGCTGCGGAGTACTTGGACGCGTGTGATGGAGCATTGTCCTGCATGAAAATCATGTTTTTCTTGAAGGATGCAGACTTCTTCCTGTACCACTGCTTGAAGAAGGTGTCTTCCAGAAACTGGCAGTAGGACTGGGAGTTGAGCTTGACTCCATCCTCAACCCAAAAAGGCCCCACAAGCTCATCTTTGATGATACCAGCCCAAACCAGTACTCCACCTCCACCTTGCTGGCGTCTGAGTCGGACTGGAGCTCTGTGCCCTTTACCAATCCAGCCACGGGCCCATCCATCTGGCCCATCAAGACTCACTCTCATTTCATCAGTCCATAAAACCTTAGAAAAATCAGTCTTGAGATATTTCTTGGCCCAGTCTTGACGTTTCAGCTTGTGTGTCTTGTTCAGTGGTGGTCGTCTTTCAGCCTTTCTTACCTTGGCCATGTCTCTGAGTATTGCACACCTTGTGCTTTTGGGCACTCCAGTAATGTTGCAGCTCTGAAATATGGCCAAACTGGTGGCAAGTGGCATCTTGGCAGCTGCACGCTTGACTTTTCTCAGTTCATGGGCAGTTATTTGGCGCCTTGGTTTTTCCACACGCTTCTTGCGACCCTGTTGACTATTTTGAATGAAACGCTTGATTGTTCGACGATCACGCTTCAGAAGCTTTGCAATTTTAAGAGTGCTGCATCCCTTTGCAAGATATCTCACTATTTTTGACTTTTCTGAGCCTGTCAAGTCGTTCTTTTGACCCATTTTGCCAAAGGAAAGGAAGTTGCCTAATAATTATGCACACCTGATATAGAGTGTTGATGTCATTAGACCACACCCCTTCTCATTACAGAGATGCACATCACCTATTATGCTTAAAGAGACTCTGAAGCGAGAATAAATCTCGCTTCAGAGCTCATAGTTAGCAGGGGCATGTGTGCCCCTGCTAAACCGCCGCTAAACAGGGGTCCCTTCACCCCCAACCCCCCCCCCCCCCCCCCTGCAACACTTGGTCGCAGACTTGGTCGCTCATGGAGGCAGGGCTAACGGCTGCAGCCCTGCCTCTAGTCGCGTCTATCAGCGGCGCATCGCCGCCTCTCCCCCGCCCCTTTCAGTGAAGGAAGACTGAGAGGGGCAGGGGAGAGGCGGAGATACGCGCTGACAGACGCGCGTGGGGCAGGGCTGCGGCGGTAAGCCCTGCCCCAACCAGGAAGCGCTCCCCCGCTGCACCGAGGGGATTTGGGGGTGAAGGGACCCCCTTTTAACGGCGGGATAGCGGCGGTTTAGCAGGGGCACACATGCCCCTGCTATCTATGAGGTCTGAAGCGAGATTTATTCTCGCTTCAGACTCTCTTTAATTGGTAGTAGGCTTTCGAAAGGGTTGCTCGAATGTCCGCGTACACGAGTACGAGTAGTGACGCGTACGAGTCCGAGCTGTCACGAAACGACTCGTCACCGCGGCTCGTTTGAATCGCTAGTTACGTTTCGAAAGACGAGTCCATTCGAATAGCATGAATTGTGTCGGTGGTAGAACCACATTCCCATTCTCTGGTGGTGAGACTGGCAGCAGCAGCAGTTAAAATATATACAGTAGTGGTAATATATACAGATGAGTGTGGCACCCAGGCTGTGGTGCTACCACACTTAGGCCCCGTTCACACTTGCGGTTGTCAGCCAAACGGACCGGATGGCCTGACCGGATCCGGACCGGATCCGGATCGGAACCGTACGGTTCTGATCCGGATCCGATCCGGATCCGGTCAGGTTGCATCAGGTGTTCATCCGGATGCGATCCGGATGCGATCCGGATCCGTTTGGCAAAAGTATCGTAAAAAAAAAAAAAAATGTTGGGGTCTGGGAGGTCAGCAGAAGGGGGACCTGTGGAATCAGGCCCTCTGCTGTTTAGCACTCACCTCCACCTCCAACATGCTGCCAACATCTCCAGCTCGTGCTGCTCCACTCCAAAATGCTTGCCCATGTGTCCCCGATCCAATATCGCCGCAACAATCCGCATAGGAAGTGGGGTAGAACATCCGGATTTTTTGCCAGTGTGTTGTGCGCTCTCCGGTTCTCATTGGTTTCCATTGGCCGGATGGTGCAGTCCGGCTCCGCCCCGGATACGGCTGCCGGAGGAGCCGGACCCAAAAATAGCGCATGTTGGAACGGACACCGGAGTCCGGATCCGGTCCGGCTCCGGTCCGGACGAAACGGACGCATGTGAACCGTGGCATAGACTTACATTGCTATGCCGTGCGTCCGTTTCGTCCGGCCACCATGCGGTGCGGCTCCGGCACGGCTATTCCGGATAGCCACCGCTAATGTGAACCGGGCCTTAGGAGCAGAATCCGGTGAGGAAGGTAAGTAGTCTGGTGGTGAGACTGGCAGCAGCAACAGTTAAAATATATACAGTGGTGGTAATATATACAGATGAGTGTGGCACCCAGGCTGTGGTGCTACCACACTTAGGAGCAGAATCCGGTGATGAAGGTAAGTAGTCTGGTGGTGAGACTGGCAGCAGAGGTACAAATATATACAGTAGCAATATATACAGAAGACGAGTGTGGCACCCTGGTACTACCACAGTGAGCAGCAGAATCCGGTGATGAAGGTATAGAGTCTGGTGGTGAGACTGGCAGCAGAGATAAAAATATATAGTGGCAATATATACAGATGACGAGTGTGACACCCTAGTGGAGGTGCTACCACACTTTGAAGCACCAGCAGCAGGAGTTAGTGGTGGTGTTGAAGGGTGAACAGGTGAACCCAGCCAGTTCATTTCTTACTCCTCCTATCGCCAACAGCAGGGGCCAGAAAATCATCACCCACCCAAGCATGGTTCATCTTAATGAACGTTAGTCTGTCCACCGACTGTGTGGACAGACGAGAACGTTTCTCAGTCACCACTCCACCTGCAGCACTGAAGCTCCTCTCTGAAAGTACGCTTGAAGGAGGGCAGGACAGGAGTTCCAGGGCGTACTGTGCCAGCTCAGTCCAAATACCCAACATCTTCACCCAGTACTCCATGGGGTCCACAGGGGCCTCAGTGTCCAGCCCGCTGAAGGACCCCATATAGTCAGACACCATTCAAGTGAAGCGTTGGTGCTGACTGGTGGAGGATGCTGCTGCTGATGCTCCACGCACCTCCTCTGTAGGCAACTCCACACTGTACATTTGCCTTTTCAGGTTGCGCAGGTCCCCTGGCCGCCTGCTGCTGCTGCTGGGTGCAGGCGCCTGCTGCTGGGTTTGCTGGACAGGTGCAGGGGGGGAGTGCAAGGCTGGGGGAAGGCTTCCTCCAGTCTGCGAACAAGGGCCTGCTGTAATGCCCTTGTTTGTTGTTCTTGGTCTCCCCCCTGCATGAACTGGCCCAGCTTGCCTTTCAGTAGAGGGTCCAGCATCAGGGTGATCCAGATGTCCTCCCTCTTACGCATCTGAACCACCCTGGGGTCTCTGCACAGGCAGCGCAGCATGTGGGCAGCCAGGGGGAAGAGGTTAGCCACAGCAGCCACGTCTGCATCAAAATGGCCAGCTACAACATGCCTGTCCTCCTCCTCTGCCCGTTGTGCCTCTTCCCGCCTGTTCCACCCACGCTCCAATTCTGCTGCGCTTCCTTCCTCCCCCTCATCTGCAGCAAGGTCAGGGACCTCCACCTCCTCCTCTTCCTCCTCACCCTCAGATGTTGACATTTCCTGCTGCAGATCTAGCTGGCCCAGGGCTGCCTTCCCCTGTTCCAGCAGGTCAAAAACTGCCCTGTCCAGCAGGCAGACAAGGGGCACCCACTCGCACAGTGAGGTCTGTTCTCGGCTCACCTCCTCGGTCCCCTGGAGGAATGGAGCCAGAACAAGGGCCACCTGCTGCATCAGACCCCACTGTGCGTTTGTGATGACTTGCAGTGCTGAGGATCCGGGGGAGCACAGCAAGTCACCGATGTACCGATTCACGGCCCTCCGGTGTTTGAGGAGCCGCTCCAACATGCACAGTGTGGAGTTCCACCGAGTCGGTACATCGTTGAGCATGCGGTGTGGTGGCAGGCCCTCTTCCTGCTGCAGAATGGCCAGGCGTGCTGAGGCTGCTGGAGAGCGGCGGAAATGGCGGACTGTGTTCCTTGCCACCTCCAGCAGATCGCCCATCCCCTGGTAGGTGCGCAGGAACCTCTGCACCACCAGGTTCAGGACATGGGCCAAACAGGGGATGTGGTCCAGGTTCCCCTGCTTGATGGCGGCAATCATGTTGGCCCCATTATCGGACACCACCAATCCGACCCTGAGGCCTCGGTTGCTCAACCATCTGCTCTCCTGCTCCCTAAGGGCTTTAAGGACCACGCTGGCCGTGAGCTTCGCAGCACCCATGGCTCTCATCTCCAGCAGCGCTTGGCAAAGGCGGGGCTTCACGCTGCTGTTGTGGAGGCGGGGCCGTTTTGCCAATGTGCACGAGGAAGGAGATGGATCAGAGGAGCCTGCTGCTTCTCCCCTGATCCCGCGTGGTGGCACCACCCACAGTGCTGCTGCTGTGCCCGATGCTGCTGCTGCTGACCCTTCCCCCACTTCCGCCAAGCTCACCCAGTGAGCCGTGAAGGACAGGTAGCGGTCTGTCCCAAAACGGCTCGTCCAGGAGTCCATGGTGATATGGACCCGCTCGCCCACGGCATGATCGAGCGAGCGGGCCACAATGTTCACCACAGACTGGTGCAGTGCTGGGATGGCCGTACAGGAGAAGAAGTGGCGGCTGGGGATGGGCCACTCCGGGGCTGCGCATTGGAGCAGAGCGTGTATATCACTCCCCGGCTGCACAATAGAATAAGGCAGCAGCTGCGAGCACATTGCACGGGCCAGCAACCCGTTCAGCTGCCTGATGCGACGGTGGCTGGGAGGAAGCGCCTTGGTCACACCAGGGAATGTCTCGCTCAGCAGGCTCTGGCGTTTGCCTGCTGCCTGGGAAGCTGAGGAGAGAGCTGTGGAGGGAGAAGATGATGCCTCAGAGCTTTGGCTGCCTTGGAGCTCAGTGGTGGGGAGAGCTCTCGACACAGCACTGGAGGGAGCAGTGCGTGGACGCACTCCTGCTGTTGCTGCTGCTGCTGCTGCTGCTGTTGTTGTTGAAGGCTGACCACGCGCAGCATCCCTCACAGTCAAAAACTGTTCATACAGAGCCCTGTGATCACTCCTCAGATGGGCCTGGAGGCAGGAGGTACCCAACCTCGACGGATTGCGACCACGACTTTTTACCACTTTGCAGTGCTTGCACACTGCCAAGGTCTCGTCAACAGTGGAAACAGTAAAGTGGTTCCATATAGGGGAAGTAAATTGCCCCTTACGGCCGGAAGGGGGTGCCTGCTGCTGCTGCTGCTGTCGCCTCCCACTGCTTTGCAACTGAATTGTGGTGCTGCTGGTTGTGTTGTTGGGGATTGTGGGGGTGGTGGTGGCCGTTGAAGCAGCGGGCTGTGCCTGCTCCAAACTACCACGCCTGTCTGACTCTGGCATTCTGCTGCAAGGCTGCACGACCACAACCTCCTCCTCCTCCTCTTCCTCGCTGTCCTGGGGGGAGAAGCTGGGCACAAATAGTGGGTCCAACACTGGATCATCATCATCATCATAATCCAGGTCGGAATTTTCATGCTCAAAAAGCTCCTCCTGTGACCCTCCAACCACCTCTTCTCTCCCCACATACCCTGCCTCAGGCTCATCCCCAAAGCCCTCCTGATCAACGGGACCCACCATCCCCTCAATTTCATCCACTACTGCTGTCAGAGTACTGGCTGATGCTGGGCTTAACGTCAGCGAGCTGACGTCCATTTCAGGATCGCTGCTGGCCGCTGGGGTGGACATGGCATCAAGCAGTGGCGGGTGTCCGCTGGTGGCCGGGGTGCTGGTCACTGTTGTGGTCCGTCTGGAACCACTGGTGGACTGCTGCATCGCCATCAACTCCACAATAGCCGGTACCTGGCCCTCCTGTATGGCACGGCGAGTCTGGCCAAAAATGGGCGCTATGCGCTGCACCTCTGCGGCCTCCCCCTCAGCCAAACGCAACCTGCTGCTGGCGGAAGCGATGGCACTGCCCCTCCTCCCTCTGCTGCGATGACTGCTGCTGCCCCTGCTTCCAGACATGATCTCACGGCTCACGCAAAGAAAAAAAAAAGGTAAAGGGGTGGGGGGAAACAGCTAGGCCCTATCCTACACTAAGCACAATACAATCACTGAGACACTAACTGACTGACTGCAATGACAAATAACTATACTACCTAGCTAAATATCTATTACAGCAATCAGTTAGTGTACAGTAATGCAGTAAAAACGATCTGTTTTTGACACAGACAGTGATGCCTTTGCTAACTTACTGAACTACAGCGCTGGAGATGCTCTCAGTACTGTAGGAGTCTAGCAAAGACAAGCTGACAACATGGCTGCTGCTGCCTTATATACAGGAGGGGAGGGCACAGGCTCCCCTCCTCTCATTGGTTCTAGTCAGAGGCCTGGGGCCCTCTGATTGGCCCATCGCGTAACGAACGCGTCACGAAACGCGTCACGACTCATGCGTACGAGTTTACGAGTCGTGACGCGTACCCGTCACGAGTGCATGCGAATCATGCACTCGTAAAACTTTGCCGTCACGAGTCCCGAGTACGAGTGCGTAACCGCGTAAAAATGGTCGTAAAACACAGTACTCGTGACACTCGTAACTCGTGACAGCAACCCTGGCTTTCGAGCCTATACAGCTTGGAGTAAGACGACATGCATAAAGAGGATGATGTGGTCAAAATACTCATTTGCCTAATAATTCTGCACTCCCTGTACAGTACAATTACTATTGCCAGTTGGTTAGGGGGACCAGTTGAATCAGTGACTTACCGCAGCTCTGCGCAGACGCTCATATTCTGGCCGGTACTCTCTGTGGACAAAGCAGACAAGGCTATTACCGTATTGATACAGCACCCCTTTATGTAGTGCAAAGGGAACACAGTGTCCCTGTGGGATAAACGGACACAGCATCACACGTGTGGTAGGGTGATGCGCTGCCCCCATGTGGAGTATAAAGGTACGGCAATAACAGATGTGCAGGAATGTAACAGCTCCCCCATGTGGTGTACAGAGGTATGACAATTACACAGATGTGCAAGAATGTAACAGCTCCCCCATGTGGTGTACAGAGGTATGGCAATAACAGATGTGCAGGAATGTAACAGCTCCCCCATGTGGTGTACAGAGGTATGACAATTACACAGATGTGCAAGAATGTAACAGCTCCCCCATGTGGTGTACAGAGGTACGGCAATAACAGATGAACAGGAATGTAACAGCTCCCCATGTGGTGTAGAGGTATGACAATTACACAGATGTGCAAGAATGTAACAGCTCCCCCATGTGGTGTACAGAGGTATGGCAATTACACAGATGTGCAAGAATGTAACAGCTCCCCCATGTGGTGTACAGAGGTATGGCAATAACAGATGTGCAGGAATGTAACAGCTCCCCCATGTGGTGTACAGAGGTATGGCAATTACACAGATGTGCAAGAATGTAACAGCTCCCCCATGTGGTGTACAGAGGTATGACAATTACACAGATGTGCAGGAATGTAACAGCTCCCCCATGTGGTGTACAGAGGTATGACAATTACACAGATGTGCAAGAATGTAACAGCTCCCCCATGTGGTGTACAGAGGTATGGTAATAACAGATGTGCAGGAATGTAACAGCTCCCCATGTGGTGTACAGAGGTATGACAATTACACAGATGTGCAAGAATGTAACAGCTCCCCCATGTGGTGTACAGAGGTACGGCAATAACAGATGTGCAGGAATGTAACAGCTCCCCATGTGGTGTACAGAGGTATGACAATTACACAGATGTGCAGCAATGTAACAGCTCCCCCATGTGGTGTACAGAGGTAAAGCAATTAATAGATGTGCAGGAATGTAACAGCTCCCCCATGTGGTGTATTGAGGTATGGCAATTATGGAGACGCCAATGACAGGTGTGTGTATGAACAATATTATATAGGGCACTATCCTAACATCGGCAGTGCTGCAAGTTTCCCTGCAGGAGCGACCGTATCAATACCACATAATGCACAACACCTGTGCTGGCATGGCCAGAGCAATCAACTTGAGCTGGTGCACCACTGTCCTCCCACCCCCTATAAATATGGGCGGGGTGGAGGCTGGACCAGCCGCACTACCACTGGCTTATGCAGGGCAGGTGACTCACACATGGACATGCAGGGCGGAGCTAGCGATGCGTCAGACACACACCGAGCCCGACCAGGAAGGGACCTGTGGATTTGCCCTGCCATTGGCTCATGCAGGGCGGGTGACGCAGACAAGCAAGGCGGAGCTAGCAGTGCCTCAGACACACCATGCCCGACCAGGAAGGGACCTGTGGATTTGCCCTGCCATTGGCTCATGCAGGGCGGGTGACGCAGACAAGCAAGGCGGAGCTAGCAGTGCCTCAGACACACCATGCCCGACCAGGAAGGGACCTGTGGATTTGCCCTGCCATTGGCTCATGCAGGGCGGGTGACGCAGACAAGCAAGGCGGAGCTAGCAGTGCCTCAGACACACCGAGCCCGACCAGGAAGGGACCTGTGGATTTGCCCTGCCATTGGCTCATGCAGGGCGGGTGACGCAGACAAGCAAGGCGGAGCTAGCAGTGCCTCAGACACACCGAGCCCGACCAGGAAGGGACCTGTGGATTTGCCCTGCCATTGGCTCATGCAGGGCGGGTGACGCAGACAAGCAAGGCGGAGCTAGCAGTGCCTCAGACACACCGAGCCCGACCAGGAAGGGACCTGTGGATTTGACCTAATATTGGCTCATGCAGGGCGGGTGACGCAGACACAGGGCGGAGCTAGCAGCACCTCAGACGCACACTGAGCCCAACCAGGAAGGGATCTGTCCTACCATTGGCTCATGCAGGGTGGGTGATGCAGACAAAGGGCGGAGCTAGCAGCACCTCAGATGCACACTGAGCCCAACCAGGAAGGGATCTGTCCTACCATTGGCTCATGCAGGGTGGGTGATGCAGACAAAGGGCGGAGCTATCAGCACCTCAGACGCACACTGAGCCCAACCAGGAAGGGATCTGTCCTACCATTGGCTCATGCAGGGTGGGTGATGCAGACACAGGTCGGAGCTAGCAGCACCTCATACACACACTGAGCCCGACCAGGAAGGGATCTATCCTGCCATTGGCTCATGCAGGGCGGGTGACGCAGACACGCAAGGCGGAGCTAGCAGTGCCTCAGACACACACCGACCCGACCAGGAAGGGATCTGTGGATTTGCCCTACCATTGGCTCGTGCAGGGTGGGTGATGCAGACAAAGGGCAGAGCTAGCAGTGAGTCAGACACACACACCAAGCCCGACCAGAAGGGACTTGTGGATCTGCCCTACCATTGGCTCATGTATGGCGGGTGATGCAGACACACAGGGTGGAGCTAGCAGCAACTCAGAAACACACTGAGCCCGACCAGGAAGGGACCTGTGGATCTGCCCTACAGGTGAAGTGAGATGGAGGACCACCACCATTCAGGACTGTCGGGAGTTCCATCTCTGACGGCCCCACATATTTAGGCCATCGGAGCAGCAATTTGGGGCGTGAAGGCTGAGTGAATGAGAGTCAGCATGTCGTATGCAAGTGGGGCGAGGACTGGAGCGTTCCTTCTTATGCAATAGGTTTCCCTCTAGTGGACATAGTTGTAGTGCGGCTGATTTGTGTTAGTGGGTGGGGGACAGTGGTGCACTGGCTCATGTTGTGACTGTATTATTGTGCATGTTGCTGATCACTCAGGACCTTCTATAACTCCACTTGGTCCAGTGATGGCCGGACTCTCCCCAGACAGCCAATCACTATACCAGGGAGACCAACACCTCCCCGGACAGCCAATCACTATACCAGGGAAGACCAAAACCTCCCCGGACAGCCCATCACTATACCAGGGAAGACCAACACCTCCCCAGACAGCCCATCACTATACCAGGGAAGACCAACACCTCCCCGGACAGCCCATCACTATACCAGGGAGACCAACACCTCCCCAGACAGCCCATCACTATACCAGGGAAGACCAACACCTCCCCAGACAGCCCATCCCTATACCAGGGAGACCAACACCTCCCCGGACAGCCCATCACTATACCAGGGAGACCAACACCTCCCCAGACAGCCCATCACTATACCAGGGAAGACCAACACCTCCCCAGACAGCCCATCACTATACCAGGGAAGACCAACACCTCCCCAGACAGCCCATCACTATACCAGGGAAGACCAACACCTCCCCGGACAGCCCATCACTATACCAGGGAGACCAACACCTCCCCAGACAGCCCATCACTATACCAGGGAAGACCAACACCTCCCCAGACAGCCCATCCCTATACCAGGGAGACCAACACCTCCCCGGACAGCCCATCACTATACCAGGGAGACCAACACCTCCCCAGACAGCCCATCACTATACCAGGGAAGACCAACACCTCCCCAGACAGCCCATCACTATACCAGGGAGACCAACACCTCCCCAGACAGCCCATCACTATACCAGGGAGACCAACACCTCCCCAGACAGCCCATCACTATACCAGGGAAGACCAACACCTCCCCAGACAGCCCATCACTATACCAGGGAAGACCAACACCTCCCCAGACAGCCCATCACTATACCAGGGAAGACCAACACCTCCCCAGACAGCCCATCACTATACCAGGGAGACCAACACCTCCCCGGACAGCCAATCACTATACCAGGGAGACCAACACCTCCCCGGACAGCCCATCACTATACCAGGGAAGACCAACACCTCCCCAGACAGCCAATCACTATACCAGGGAGACCAACACCTCCCCGGACAGCCCATCACTATACCAGGGAAGACCAACACCTCCCCAGACAGCCCATCCCTATACCAGGGAAGACCAACACCTCCCCAGACAGCCCATCCCTATACCAGGGAAGACCAACACCTCCCCAGACAGCCCATCCCTATACCAGGGAAGACCAACACCTCCCCAGACAGCCCATCCCTATACCAGGGAGACCAACACCTCCCCGGACAGCCCATCACTATACCAGGGAGACCAACACCTCCCCAGACAGCCCATCACTATACCAGGGAAGACCAACACCTCCCCGGACAGCCCATCACTATACCAGGGAAGACCCCAACACCTCCCCGGACAGCCCATCCCTATACCAGGGAAGACCAACACCTCCCCAGACAGCCCATCCCTATACCAGGGAAGACCAACACCTCCCCGGACAGCCCATCACTATACCAGGGAGACCAACACCTCCCCGGACAGCCCATCACTATACCAGGGAGACCAACACCTCCCCAGACAGCCCATCACTATACCAGGGAGACCAACACCTCCCCGGACAGCCAATCACTATACCAGGGAGACCAACACCTCCCCGGACAGCCCATCACTATACCAGGGAAGACCAACACCTCCCCAGACAGCCAATCACTATACCAGGGAGACCAACACCTCCCCGGACAGCCCATCACTATACCAGGGAAGACCAACACCTCCCCAGACAGCCCATCCCTATACCAGGGAAGACCAACACCTCCCCAGACAGCCCATCCCTATACCAGGGAAGACCAACACCTCCCCAGACAGCCCATCCCTATACCAGGGAAGACCAACACCTCCCCAGACAGCCCATCCCTATACCAGGGAGACCAACACCTCCCCGGACAGCCCATCACTATACCAGGGAGACCAACACCTCCCCAGACAGCCCATCACTATACCAGGGAAGACCAACACCTCCCCAGACAGCCCATCCCTATACCAGGGAGACCAACACCTCCCCGGACAGCCCATCACTATACCAGGGAGACCAACACCTCCCCAGACAGCCCATCACTATACCAGGGAAGACCAACACCTCCCCAGACAGCCCATCCCTATACCAGGGAGACCAACACCTCCCCGGACAGCCCATCACTATACCAGGGAGACCAACACCTCCCCAGACAGCCCATCACTATACCAGGGAAGACCAACACCTCTTTTTTATAACTTTAGAAAAGGACTATATAGACTAATGCAATCTCAGAGAGGCAAAAAAGAACTCTGAAAAATATTTATTGACACATATAGAAAAACATCAAAAACACATGATTCTTCAGCATCACAATGATTGTTTTTTAAGATACATAAGGTAGATTTGAGTTGACCAATGGTTGTAGCTTTACGGGTATTAAACTTCAAGGCAACGACACATGTTCGTTTCGGGCTTTTTTTGTAAAATTGTATGCGCCCTTCATCAGGCCGTGATACCCAATTCTAAAAATGAAGACAATACATAACAACACATTAAAATCACAAAGTACAATTGATCAAGTGCGACAGAAAAACTGTCGTACAAAAAAGAGACCACCACCTAGAAAGGTTCATAGCATGTACATCAGGTTCAATCCAAGAACCTACATGCATGGATCAGACCAAAGATTTGTGAAGAGCTTATAGAAGAATGTGTCAAGATGAGGATAGAAGTAAAGATGGAAAAAGAATAAGAGCCCAAGAACAGAGTAAACCACAGTAAACCAACTTCCTGGGGACTAGTAAATATCAGTCACCATATTCCTAAGTTGGTTACCAGAAAGAGGTGTAAAGTATATAACACATGAATTGTGACTGGACCAGAGATTTTGAAAAAATGGTGAAAAATCAACAAACCTGTGAAGCTCAACCGAAAGGGGACCAATCAGGCAACAAAGGCCGAATGCTGGGGGGGGCGTCTGAGCTTACCAGACCCACAAAATCTAGAATAAAATTATAAAAAATATGTATAGAAACCCAGCAAAGCTCATCCCAATATGGTAGAGTGCCCAAGTATGTAACACACAGCCAGACCTCCCATATACCAAAGGAAAGGAACCCTGTCATATGTATAGTTAAACCTGGGCCATCTTGATATAACATTCAACATGTGAGCACGTATATAGGCTCACACAAAGGCGTGACCCAAAGTCAAACAGCCATAAATATATAAATACCAACAACACCTCTATATAGTTATCTATTTCCATATATTATATCCATGCATATTCCTACCTGGGGCAGCTTATCTAGATTGTGCTTAAAAAAAACTTTAATCACAAGCACAACTATGTATGCAAAAACATATAGGTAATGTACACAAAGCATTATGCAGTCACTATATATAGTGCAAAGCAGACCATTGGCATTAAGTATCCATGACAAGAAGAACAGTTAATCTACAAAGGAGATAAAAAAATCAATAATAAAGGGTATATGGACGGATTTACCTTTCCACCGGCTGGAGACAAATGCTGCAAGGTGGGAACCCAGTTAGAAATGACATCCCCTGCCATTTAAATATCCCACCAGGCACTGCTGTCTATTGGAGGCAACCAATCCAGAGCTTAGCAAAAACGGACCCACCCTGGAGCGCATCTCCACGTAAACAGCGGCTCATAAGAGGCAGTGGAGAAGACGTCGCCCCCTCCCACCGGAAGCGACGTCAGGCTCTTCAGAGACCAATAGGGATACGGCTAGTAGCCATGCTGGAACGCAGAAGGAAGTAAACAGGTCAAGCCTGCAATAGGGGCGCGGCTGGTGACCACGCTGAGGCGCAGGAGGAAGCGAGTGTGTCAAAATCCAAAGGCACCAATGGGGAGACAGCTCATAACCACGCTGGAGCGCAGGAGGAAGTAAGTATACGCTAGAGATACCGATAGGGATATACTATACAATAAACTACTCATAGCCACGCAGGAGCGCAGAGAGAGGTATGTATAAAGGGGAATGGCTCCCATATAACATCTGATCATAAAGACAGCACACTGACACGACAGAGACATCCTTAGATGTTGCAAGAAAAACGGGAAACATCACTAAAAAACTAATTTAAAGGGACATATCAGAATTACCTCAATGTCACCATATAAGCCATCCCTGCATACATAGAGATCTCACCAGTATAAAACACCAAGAAAAGCAGAATGGAGAACAAGCCATATGTCACACGCCCAGGCACCCCCACCAGAGATGGAGAGCTGGAACCCAAAACATCGGATGAGCCCACAAAGGTAATATTGGTCAATAATCAATAACCCATGGTCCAGATTTCTTCTAAGAGAGGGAGCTGTAAGAAAAAAAAGCGAAAAGAATTTCAACACAAAACTTTCAAGTAAACACAATTTATTTCATACAAACAGACATATAGAATACAGTCGTGTCCAAATGGGCACGACAGTTAGTCTAAAGTGGTCTATATTCAGCATTGAGTCCAGCTGGAGTCAGTGTCTGTAAGAATCTGATCCAGCGGGCCTCTTTATGTAGTAAAATTAGTTCTCTATTTCCACCCCTTCTTGGTGGGGGGACTATATCTAGGACGCAAAATCTCAGCTGATTCGCCGAATGGCCCATAGAGACAAAATGCTGAGCCACCGGGGAATCAATCTGAGATGGATCTAAATTGCGCCTCAGCGCAACATTAATTCTGGACCTGTGCTCAATGATGCGCTCCTTAACGGAACGAGTAGTTTCCCCTACATACATCTTGCCACATGGGCACTTAATACCATATACCACAAATTCAGTATCACATGTGGCAAAATGGGAAAATTTAACTGGGAACCCTTTCATGGGGTGGTTAATGCTTCTCCCCTTTAAAACCAACTGGCAACACGAACAGTGTAGACACGGGAACGTACCCTTGCGCACAGGTGCCAGAAGTCTCTGAGTCCCACCCTTACAGGACCCCATATCTGCCCTGATCAAATGGTCCCTGATTGACTGCGCCCTCTTATAGGCTACCATAGGTGTCTGTTTGAAGGCCGGTATTTCAGCACTGATAGACCGCAGGATAGGCCAGTGCCGCCTGACCACATCCACAACCCTAGAGGATAGTGTACTAAAGGACGTAGCTAAAATCATACGTTCCTGTTTGTCATTACCCATGTTTTTACGGGATTTTTTCAACAATTCAATTCGTTCGTATTTCATTACATCTCTTTTGATGCGTTCAACCAATTTTTTAGGGTAATGTCTATCAACAAATTTGGATGTCATCCCAGACATACGTCTTTCTACTTGTTGTTCATCACTAACAATTCGACGTACCCGCATAAGCTGTGACTTGGGTAATGACTCTCTTAAAGACCTAGGATGGAAACTATGAAAGTCCAAGAGAGTATTTCGATCCGTAGGTTTAGAGAATAGGTCAAACGACAATAGCCGACCCCGTCTGCATACATTCACATCAAGAAACGCAATCTGTGATGCATCAACACTGAAGGTAAATTTCAAGGCGGTAGAGGCTCCCTGGAGTTCATTGTAGAAGAGGTCAAAGGAGGACCGGGGCCCCGCCCAGATCAAAAAGATATCGTCAATGTATCTACGCCAAATACAGGCGTATTTTTTAAAAAGATCATTGCGGTATACCCAATCCTCCTCGAACCTCTCCACAAATAGATTGGCATACACAGGAGCTACATTAGAACCCATCGAGGATCCTCTTTGTTGAAGATAGAATGTATCCTGGAAGAGGAAAAAATTCCTCTCAAGTACCAACTCTAGAAGGGACATGATGAATTCAACCTGTAATCCGCCAACCGTAAGGTCACCTAGAAGGGACTGTCGTATAGCTGCCTTACCCTCAGTGTGTGGGATGCATGTATAGAGCGACTCAATGTCAAGCGTAATGAGTAGGCAGTTCTCATGTGGCAGAACTAACTCGCTCATTTGATTAATGAAGTCCGATGTGTCCCTAATGTACGATTTCTGATTGAGCATGTACTTTCTAAGTACCTTATCTAGAAAAATAGCAGTATGACTAAACACTGAGTCACACCCAGCCACGATGGGTCTCCCGGGTGGTTGATCAAGTCTCTTGTGGATTTTGGGCAAGCAATAGATGACCGGGGTGACAGGTTTGTCATTGTAGAGATATTCAAATAATTTCTGGTCTATAATATTGCTGTCCAATGCATCACACAAGATAACTTTAAGCTCCTTCAAAAACACACATGTTGGGTCCACATCTAACTTTCGATATACACTCTCATCATTAAGCTGTCTTAAAATTTCTGACACATAGTCATCTCTATTCATCACCACAACAGCCCCACCCTTATCAGCTGGTTTCACAACAATAGAGGAATTTTTCTTAAGGTTAAACAGCGCCTCCTTCTCAGCTCGACTGAAATTATGTTTCACATAGGGAGTATGCCCTCTTTTGAATTCTGACTCTAATTTAGCAATATCCCGTTTCACTACTTTAATGTATGCCTCTACTTGTTCATTACCTTCAGAATTAATGTTGCGCTGAGGCGCAATTTAGATCCATCTCAGATTGATTCCCCGGTGGCTCAGCATTTTGTCTCTATGGGCCATTCGGCGAATCAGCTGAGATTTTGCGTCCTAGATATAGTCCCCCCACCAAGAAGGGGTGGAAATAGAGAACTAATTTTACTACATAAAGAGGCCCGCTGGATCAGATTCTTACAGACACTGACTCCAGCTGGACTCAATGCTGAATATAGACCACTTTAGACTAACTGTCGTGCCCATTTGGACACGACTGTATTCTATATGTCTGTTTGTATGAAATAAATTGTGTTTACTTGAAAGTTTTGTGTTGAAATTCTTTTCGCTTTTTTTCTTACAGCTCCCTCTCTTAGAAGAAATCTGGACCATGGGTTATTGATTATTGACCAATATTACCTTTGTGGGCTCATCCGATGTTTTGGGTTCCAGCTCTCCATCTCTGGTGGGGGTGCCTGGGCGTGTGACATATGGCTTGTTCTCCATTCTGCTTTTCTTGGTGTTTTATACTGGTGAGATCTCTATGTATGCAGGGATGGCTTATATGGTGACATTGAGGTAATTCTGATATGTCCCTTTAAATTAGTTTTTTAGTGATGTTTCCCGTTTTTCTTGCAACATCTAAGGATGTCTCTGTCGTGTCAGTGTGCTGTCTTTATGATCAGATGTTATATGGGAGCCATTCCCCTTTATACATACCTCTCTCTGCGCTCCTGCGTGGCTATGAGTAGTTTATTGTATAGTATATCCCTATCGGTATCTCTAGCGTATACTTACTTCCTCCTGCGCTCCAGCGTGGTTATGAGCTGTCTCCCCATTGGTGCCTTTGGATTTTGACACACTCGCTTCCTCCTGCGCCTCAGCGTGGTCACCAGCCGCGCCCCTATTGCAGGCTTGACCTGTTTACTTCCTTCTGCGTTCCAGCATGGCTACTAGCCGTATCCCTATTGGTCTCTGAAGAGCCTGACGTCGCTTCCGGTGGGAGGGGGCGACGTCTTCTCCACTGCCTCTTATGAGCCGCTGTTTACGTGGAGATGCGCTCCAGGGTGGGTCCGTTTTTGCTAAGCTCTGGATTGGTTGCCTCCAATAGACAGCAGTGCCTGGTGGGATATTTAAATGGCAGGGGATGTCATTTCTAACTGGGTTCCCACCTTGCAGCATTTGTCTCCAGCCGGTGGAAAGGTAAATCCGTCCATATACCCTTTATTATTGATTTTTTATCTCCTTTGTAGATTAACTGTTCTTCTTGTCATGGATACTTAATGCCAATGGTCTGCTTTGCACTATATATAGTGACTGCATAATGCTTTGTGTACATTACCTATATGTTTTTGCATACATAGTTGTGCTTGTGATTAAAGTTTTTTTTAAGCACAATCTAGATAAGCTGCCCCAGGTAGGAATATGCATGGATATAATATATGGAAATAGATAACTATATAGAGGTGTTGTTGGTATTTATATATTTATGGCTGTTTGACTTTGGGTCACGCCTTTGTGTGAGCCTATATACGTGCTCACATGTTGAATGTTATATCAAGATGGCCCAGGTTTAACTATACATATGACAGGGTTCCTTTCCTTTGGTATATGGGAGGTCTGGCTGTGTGTTACATACTTGGGCACTCTACCATATTGGGATGAGCTTTGCTGGGTTTCTATACATATTTTTTATAATTTTATTCTAGATTTTGTGGGTCTGGTAAGCTCAGACGCCCCCCCCAGCATTCGGCCTTTGTTGCCTGATTGGTCCCCTTTCGGTTGAGCTTCACAGGTTTGTTGATTTTTCACCATTTTTTCAAAATCTCTGGTCCAGTCACAATTCATGTGTTATATACTTTACACCTCTTTCTGGTAACCAACTTAGGAATATGGTGACTGATATTTACTAGTCCCCAGGAAGTTGGTTTACTGTGGTTTACTCTGTTCTTGGGCTCTTATTCTTTTTCCATCTTTACTTCTATCCTCATCTTGACACATTCTTCTATAAGCTCTTCACAAATCTTTGGTCTGATCCATGCATGTAGGTTCTTGGATTGAACCTGATGTACATGCTATGAACCTTTCTAGGTGGTGGTCTCTTTTTTGTACGACAGTTTTTCTGTCGCACTTGATCAATTGTACTTTGTGATTTTAATGTGTTGTTATGTATTGTCTTCATTTTTAGAATTGGGTATCACGGCCTGATGAAGGGCGCATACAATTTTACAAAAAAAGCCCGAAACGAACATGTGTCGTTGCCTTGAAGTTTAATACCCGTAAAGCTACAACCATTGGTCAACTCAAATCTACCTTATGTATCTTAAAAAACAATCATTGTGATGCTGAAGAATCATGTGTTTTTGATGTTTTTCTATATGTGTCAATAAATATTTTTCAGAGTTCTTTTTTGCCTCTCTGAGATTGCATTAGTCTATATAGTCCTTTTCTAAAGTTATAAATAAGTGTCGGTGGGTAAGGTGGATTACCCTGAAAAAGGACTGTGTTTTTAATCCTTCACAATATAAAGGATTGTACCTCCAGAGTTCCTAACAAAGACCAACACCTCCCCAGACAGCCCATCACTATACCAGGGAAGACCAACACCTCCCCAGACAGCCCATCACTATACCAGGGAAGACCAACACCTCCCCAGACAGCCCATCACTATACCAGGGAACATCCCAACACTTCCCCGGACAGCCCATCACTATACCAGGGAAGATCCCAACACCTCCCCGGACAGCCCATCACTATACCAGGGAAGACCAACACCTCCCCAGACAGCCCATCACTATACCAGGGAACATCCCAACACTTCGGACAACGACTTACTTCTCATATTCCTCTGCAGCTTCTTTAAGCTTCACAAAAAACTCCTCCATCCCGGCACCGGTAACTGCCGACACACCGACCACCTGGAGGAGAGAGGAGGGAATACAGTGCGTCAGGACCATATCTGGTGGGGCGCAGGGACCGGGCGTGGCGGAGTGCAGAGACTGGGGAGTGGTGCAGAGACAGGGAGTGGCAGAGTGCAGAGACCGGGGCGCAGAGACCGGGGCACGACGGGGCGCAGAGCCTGGGGCACGGCGGGGCGCAGAGGCCGGGGCACGGCCGGGGGCGCAGAGGCCGGGGGCGCAGAGGTTGAGGGCACGGCCGGGGGCGCAGAGGCTGGGGCACGGCGGGGTGCAGGGGCCGGGGCGTGGTATAGAGACCGGGGCGTGGTGCAGAGACCGGGGCGTGGTGCAGAGACCGGGGCGTGGTGCAGAGACCGGGGCGTGGTGCAGAGACCGGGGCGTGGTGCAGAGGCCGGGGCACGGCGGGGCGCAGAGGCCGGGGCACGGCGGGGCGCAGGGGCTGGAGCACGGCGGGGTGCAGGGGCCGGGGCGTGGTATAGAGACAGGGAGTGGCAGAGCGCAGAGACTGGGGCGTGGTATAGAGACCGGGGCGTGGTGCAGAGACCGGGGCGTGGTGGGGCACAGGGACCAGGGCACGGCGGAGCGCAGGGACCAGTCATGGTTGGCCGCGGGGACCGGGTACACACACAGGATAGCACATTACCCGCAGGGAGTTGTAGAACTCATCCAGCACCAGGCTCATGGATCGGGTCAGGTTGCTGACATATGACGTCTCCTGGTTCAGAGCATCCTGGAACGTCTCAAAGTCCTGCATCCACTCCACTGCAAAGCTGTGATCGATTATGTCTGTCTGCAAGAGAAAGAGGCCTATAAAATATTCAAAACCAACATTTGCCAAAGCGCAGACCTGTCTCAGACCAGCGAGTAGCTGGGGGTTGGACTGTCCTACAGAGGAAAACCTACATGATCTACAAATGCCAGACTAAACTGGTGGCCCATCAATCAACTTTAGGGATGGAGCTGTCCTGAATGAGTGTGGCTGGGAGATCCAAAGGGTAGGGGCAGCATGGCAGAAGGTTCTGGCTCCAAAGCTGTGATCGATTATGTCTGTCTGCCAGAGATTACCGCTGCCTCAATTCTGTCCAACCACAGAGCTGATCGATCATGTCTGTCTGCCAGTGATACATTACTTTTGTCTTGAGCTCAATGCAGACAGACCATTCCCCATCCTGTCAGATGACTCTGCTGGCAGCTGTTGGCCCACAGAGGTTCCCCGCAAAGCAACAGACCCGATGCCGTGACCACATGCTAATGGCCGGTGTATGGAGGAGCGCAGGAACTCCAGTATTCACACAGCTGTGATTAACTTCAGCTGGGAAGAGTTCATATACTCTGCACTCATACAGTACTGTCTGTACAAGGACGGCAGCTCACTCTGCGCTCATACAGTACTGTCTGTACAAGGACGGCAGCTCACTCTGCGCCTATACAGTACTGTCTGTACAAGGACGGCAGCTCACTCTGCGCTCATACAGTACTGTCTCTACAAGGACGGCAGCTCACTCTGCGCTCATACAGTACTGTCTGTACAAGGACGGCAGCTCACTCTGCGCTCATACAGTACTGTCTGTACAAGGACGGCAGCTCACTCTGCGCTCATACAGTACTGTCTGTACAAGGACGGCAGCTCACTCTGCGCTCATACAGTACTGTCTGTACAAGGACGGCAGCTCACTCTGCACTCATACAGTACTGTCTGTACAAGGACGGCAGCTCACTCTGCGCTCATACAGTACTGTCTGTACAAGGACGGCAGCTCACTCTGCGCTCATACAGTACTGTCTGTACAAGGACGGCAGCTCACTCTGCACTCATACAGTACTGTCTGTACAAGGACAGCAGCTCACTCTGCACTCATACAGTACTGTCTCTACAAGGACGGCAGCTCACTCTGCACTCATACAGTACTGTCTGTACAAGGACGGCAGCTCACTCTGCACTCATACAGTACTGTCTGTACAAGGACGGCAGCTCACTCTGCGCTCATACAGTACTGTCTGTACAAGGACGGCAGCTCACTCTGCGCTCATACAGTACTGTCTGTACAAGGACGGCAGCTCACTCTGCACTCATACAGTACTGTCTGTACAAGGACGGCAGCTCACTCTGCGCTCATACAGTACTGTCTGTACAAGGACGGCAGCTCACTCTGCGCTCATACAGTACTGTCTGTACAAGGACGGCAGCTCACTCTGCACTCATACAGTACTGTCTGTACAAGGACAGCAGCTCACTCTGCACTCATACAGTACTGTCTCTACAAGGACGGCAGCTCACTCTGCACTCATACAGTACTGTCTGTACAAGGACGGCAGCTCACTCTGCACTCATACAGTACTGTCTGTACAAGGACGGCAGCTCACTCTGCGCTCATACAGTACTGTCTGTACAAGGACGGCAGCTCACTCTGCGCTCATACAGTACTGTCTGTACAAGGACGGCAGCTCACTCTGCACTCATACAGTACTGTCTGTACAAGGACAGCAGCTCACTCTGCACTCATACAGTACTGTCTGTACAAGGACGGCAGCTCACTCTGCACTCATACAGTACTGTCTGTACAAGGACGGCAGCTCACTCTGCACTCATACAGTACTGTCTGTACAAGGACGGCAGCTCACTCTGCACTCATACAGTACTGTCTGTACAAGGACGGCAGCTCACTCTGCGCTCATACAGTACTGTCTGTACAAGGACGGCAGCTCACTCTGCACTCATATAGTACTGTCTGTACAAGGACGGCAGCTCACTCTGCACTCATACAGTACTGCCTGTACAAGGACGGCAGCTCACTCTGCGCTCATACAGTACTGTCTGTACAAGGACGGCAGCTCACTCTGCGCTCATACAGTACTGTCTGTACAAGGACGGCAGCTCACTCTGCGCTCATACAGTACTGTCTGTACAAGGACGGCAGCTCACTCTGCGCTCATACAGTACTGTCTGTACAAGGACGGCAGCTCACTCTGCGCTCATACAGTACTGCCTGTACAAGGACGGCAGCTCACTCTGCGCTCATACAGTACTGTCTGTACAAGGACGGCAGCTCACTCTGCGCTCATACAGTACTGTCTGTACAAGGACGGCAGCTCACTCTGCGCTCATACAGTACTGTCTGTACAAGGACGGCAGCTCACTCTGCGCTCATACAGTACTGTCTGTACAAGGACGGCAGCTCACTCTGCGCCTATACAGTACTGTCTGTACAAGGACGGCAGCTCACTCTGCGCTCATACAGTACTGTCTCTACAAGGACGGCAGCTCACTCTGCACTCATACAGTACTGTCTGTAGAAGGACGGCAGCTCACTCTGCACTCATACAGTACTGTCTGTACAAGGACGGCAGCTCACTCTGCGCCCATACAGTACTGTCTCTACAAGGACGGCAGCTCACTCTGCGCTCATACAGTACTGCCTGTACAAGGACGGCAGCTCACTCTGCGCTCATACAGTACTGTCTGTACAAGGACGGCAGCTCACTCTGCGCTCATACAGTACTGTCTGTACAAGGACGGCAGCTCACTCTGCGCTCATACAGTACTGTCTGTACAAGGACGGCAGCTCACTCTGCGCTCATACAGTACTGTCTGTACAAGGACGGCAGCTCACTCTGCGCCTATACAGTACTGTCTGTACAAGGACGGCAGCTCACTCTGCGCTCATACAGTACTGTCTCTACAAGGACGGCAGCTCACTCTGCACTCATACAGTACTGTCTGTAGAAGGACGGCAGCTCACTCTGCACTCATACAGTACTGTCTGTACAAGGACGGCAGCTCACTCTGCGCCCATACAGTACTGTCTCTACAAGGACGGCAGCTCACTCTGCGCTCATACAGTACTGTCTGTAGAAGGACGGCAGCTCACTCTGCACTCATACAGTACTGTCTCTACAAGGACGGCAGCTCACTCTGCGCTCATACAGTACTGTCTGTACAAGGACGGCAGCTCACTCTGCGCCTATACAGTACTGTCTGTACAAGGACGGCAGCTCACTCTGCGCTCATACAGTACTGTCTGTACAAGGACGGCAGCTCACTCTGCGCTCATACAGTACTGTCTGTACAAGGACGGCAGCTCACTCTGCGCTCATACAGTACTGTCTGTACAAGGACGGCAGCTCACTCTGCGCTCATACAGTACTGTCTGTACAAGGACGGCAGCTCACTCTGCGCTCATACAGTACTGTCTCTACAAGGACGGCAGCTCACTCTGCGCCCATACAGTACTGTCTGTACAAGGACGGCAGCTCACTCTGCGCTCATACAGTACTGTCTCTACAAGGACGGCAGCTCACTCTGCGCTCATACAGTACTGTCTGTACAAGGACGGCAGCTCACTCTGCGCCCATACAGTACTGTCTGTACAAGGACGGCAGCTCACTCTGCGCTCATACAGTACTGCCTGTACAAGGACGGCAGCTCACTCTGCGCTCATACAGTACTGTCTGTACAAGGACGGCAGCTCACTCTGCGCTCATACAGTACTGTCTGTACAAGGACGGCAGCTCACTCTGCGCCCATACAGTACTGTCTGTACAAGGACGGCAGCTCACTCTGCGCCCATACAGTACTGTCTGTACAAGGACGGCAGCTCACTCTGCGCTCATACAGTACTGTCTGTACAAGGACGGCAGCTCACTCTGCGCCCATACAGTACTGTCTGTACAAGGACGGCAGCTCACTCTGCGCTCATACAGTACTGTCTGTACAAGGACGGCAGCTCACTCTGCGCTCATACAGTACTGTCTGTACAAGGACGGCAGCTCACTCTGCGCTCATACAGTACTGTCTCTACAAGGACGGCAGCTCACTCTGCACTCATACAGTACTGTCTGTACAAGGACGGCAGCTCACTCTGCGCCCATACAGTACTGTCTGTACAAGGACGGCAGCTCACTCTGCGCTCATACAGTACTGTCTCTACAAGGACGGCAGCTCACTCTGCGCTCATACAGTACTGTCTGTACAAGGACGGCAGCTCACTCTGCGCTCATACAGTACTGTCTGTACAAGGACGGCAGCTCACTCTGCGCCCATACAGTACTGTCTGTACAAGGACGGCAGCTCACTCTGCGCTCATACAGTACTGCCTGTACAAGGACGGCAGCTCACTCTGCGCTCATACAGTACTGTCTGTACAAGGACGGCAGCTCACTCTGCGCTCATACAGTACTGTCTGTACAAGGACGGCAGCTCACTCTGCGCTCATACAGTACTGTCTGTACAAGGACGGCAGCTCACTCTGCGCTCATACAGTACTGCCTGTACAAGGACGGCAGCTCACTCTGCGCTCATACAGTACTGCCTGTAGAAGGACGGCAGCTCACTCTGCGCTCATACAGTACTGTGTGTACAAGGACGGCAGCTCACTCTGTGCCACTGCAGTACTGTCTGTACAAGGACGGCAGCTCACTCTGTGCCACTGCAGTACTGTCTGTACAAGGACGGCAGCTCACTCTGTGCCACTGCAGTACTGTCTGTACAAGGACGGCAGCTCACTCTGCGCCCATACAGTACTGTCTGTACAAGGACGGCAGCTCACTCTGCGCTCATACAGTACTGTCTGTAGAAGGACGGCAGCTCACTCTGCGCTCATACAGTACTGTCTGTACAAGGACGGCAGCTCACTCTGCACTCATACAGTACTGTCTCTACAAGGACGGCAGCTCACTCTGCGCCCATACAGTACTGTCTGTACAAGGACGGCAGCTCACTCTGCGCTCATACAGTACTGTCTGTAGAAGGACGGCAGCTCACTCTGCGCTCATACAGTACTGTCTGTACAAGGACGGCAGCTCACTCTGCACTCATACAGTACTGTCTCTACAAGGACGGCAGCTCACTCTGCGCTCATACAGTACTGTCTGTACAAGGACGGCAGCTCACTCTGCGCTCATACAGTACTGTCTCTACAAGGACGGCAGCTCACTCTGCGCTCATACAGTACTGTCTGTACAAGGACGGCAGCTCACTCTGCACTCATACAGTACTGTCTCTACAAGGACGGCAGCTCACTCTGCGCTCATACAGTACTCTGTACAAGGACGGCAGCTCACTCTGCGCTCATACAGTACTGTCTGTACAAGGACGGCAGCTCACTCTGCACTCATACAGTACTGTCTGTACAAGGACGGCAGCTCACTCTGCGCTCATACAGTACTGTCTGTAGAAGGACGGCAGCTCACTCTGCGCTCATACAGTACTGTCTGTACAAGGACGGCAGCTCACTCTGCGCTCATACAGTACTGTCTCTACAAGGACGGCAGCTCACTCTGCGCTCATACAGTACTGTCTGTACAAGGACGGCAGCTCACTCTGCACTCATACAGTACTGTCTCTACAAGGACGGCAGCTCACTCTGCGCTCATACAGTACTGTCTGTACAAGGACGGCAGCTCACTCTGCACTCATACAGTACTGTCTCTACAAGGACGGCAGCTCACTCTGCGCTCATACAGTACTCTGTACAAGGACGGCAGCTCACTCTGCGCTCATACAGTACTGTCTGTACAAGGACGGCAGCTCACTCTGCGCCCATACAGTACTGTCTGTACAAGGACGGCAGCTCACTCTGCGCTCATACAGTACTGTCTGTACAAGGACGGCAGCTCACTCTGCGCTCATACAGTACTGTCTGTACAAGGACGGCAGCTCACTCTGCGCTCATACAGTACTGTCTGTACAAGGACGGCAGCTCACTCTGCGCCCATACAGTACTGTCTGTACAAGGACGGCAGCTCACTCTGCGCCCATACAGTACTGTCTGTACAAGGACGGCAGCTCACTCTGCGCTCATACAGTACTGTCTCTACAAGGACGGCAGCTCACTCTGCGCTCATACAGTACTGTCTGTACAAGGACGGCAGCTCACTCTGCGCTCATACAGTACTGTCTGTACAAGGACGGCAGCTCACTCTGCGCCCATACAGTACTGTCTGTACAAGGACGGCAGCTCACTCTGCGCTCATACAGTACTGCCTGTACAAGGACGGCAGCTCACTCTGCGCTCATACAGTACTGTCTGTACAAGGACGGCAGCTCACTCTGCGCTCATACAGTACTGTCTGTACAAGGACGGCAGCTCACTCTGCGCTCATACAGTACTGTCTGTACAAGGACGGCAGCTCACTCTGCGCTCATACAGTACTGCCTGTACAAGGACGGCAGCTCACTCTGCGCTCATACAGTACTGCCTGTAGAAGGACGGCAGCTCACTCTGCGCTCATACAGTACTGTGTGTACAAGGACGGCAGCTCACTCTGTGCCACTGCAGTACTGTCTGTACAAGGACGGCAGCTCACTCTGTGCCACTGCAGTACTGTCTGTACAAGGACGGCAGCTCACTCTGTGCCACTGCAGTACTGTCTGTACAAGGACGGCAGCTCACTCTGCGCCCATACAGTACTGTCTGTACAAGGACGGCAGCTCACTCTGCGCTCATACAGTACTGTCTGTAGAAGGACGGCAGCTCACTCTGCGCTCATACAGTACTGTCTGTACAAGGACGGCAGCTCACTCTGCACTCATACAGTACTGTCTCTACAAGGACGGCAGCTCACTCTGCGCCCATACAGTACTGTCTGTACAAGGACGGCAGCTCACTCTGCGCTCATACAGTACTGTCTGTAGAAGGACGGCAGCTCACTCTGCGCTCATACAGTACTGTCTGTACAAGGACGGCAGCTCACTCTGCACTCATACAGTACTGTCTCTACAAGGACGGCAGCTCACTCTGCGCTCATACAGTACTGTCTGTACAAGGACGGCAGCTCACTCTGCGCTCATACAGTACTGTCTCTACAAGGACGGCAGCTCACTCAGCGCTCATACAGTACTGTCTGTACAAGGACGGCAGCTCACTCTGCACTCATACAGTACTGTCTCTACAAGGACGGCAGCTCACTCTGCGCTCATACAGTACTCTGTACAAGGACGGCAGCTCACTCTGCGCTCATACAGTACTGTCTGTACAAGGACGGCAGCTCACTCTGCACTCATACAGTACTGTCTGTACAAGGACGGCAGCTCACTCTGCGCTCATACAGTACTGTCTGTAGAAGGACGGCAGCTCACTCTGCGCTCATACAGTACTGTCTGTACAAGGACGGCAGCTCACTCTGCGCTCATACAGTACTGTCTCTACAAGGACGGCAGCTCACTCTGCGCTCATACAGTACTGTCTGTACAAGGACGGCAGCTCACTCTGCACTCATACAGTACTGTCTCTACAAGGACGGCAGCTCACTCTGCGCTCATACAGTACTGTCTGTACAAGGACGGCAGCTCACTCTGCACTCATACAGTACTGTCTGTACAAGGACGGCAGCTCACTCTGCGCTCATACAGTACTGTCTGTACAAGGACGGCAGCTCACTCTGCGCTCATACAGTACTGTCTGTACAAGGACGGCAGCTCACTCTGCGCCTATACAGTACTGTCTGTACAAGGACGGCAGCTCACTCTGCGCCCATACAGTACTGTCTGTACAAGGACGGCAGCTCACTCTGCGCTCATACAGTACTCTGTACAAGGACGGCAGCTCACTCTGCGCTCATACAGTACTGTCTGTACAAGGACGGCAGCTCACTCTGCACTCATACAGTACTGTCTGTACAAGGACGGCAGCTCACTCTGCGCTCATACAGTACTGTCTCTACAAGGACGGCAGCTCACTCTGCGCTCATACAGTACTCTGTACAAGGACGGCAGCTCACTCTGCGCTCATACAGTACTGTCTGTACAAGGACGGCAGCTCACTCTGCACTCATACAGTACTGTCTGTACAAGGACGGCAGCTCACTCTGCGCTCATACAGTACTGTCTGTAGAAGGACGGCAGCTCACTCTGCGCTCATACAGTACTGTCTGTACAAGGACGGCAGCTCACTCTGCGCTCATACAGTACTGTCTGTACAAGGACGGCAGCTCACTCTGCGCCCATACAGTACTGTCTGTACAAGGACGGCAGCTCACTCTGCGCTCATACAGTACTGTCTGTACAAGGACGGCAGCTCACTCTGCGCTCATACAGTACTGTCTGTACAAGGACGGCAGCTCACTCTGCGCTCATACAGTACTGTCTGTACAAGGACGGCAGCTCACTCTGCACTCATACAGTACTGTCTGTACAAGGACGGCAGCTCACTCTGCGCTCATACAGTACTGTCTGTACAAGGACGGCAGCTCACTCTGCGCCTATACAGTACTGTCTGTACAAGGACGGCAGCTCACTCTGCGCTCATACAGTACTGTCTGTACAAGGACGGCAGCTCACTCTGCGCTCATACAGTACTGTCTGTACAAGGACGGCAGCTCACTCTGCGCCCATACAGTACTGTCTGTACAAGGACGGCAGCTCACTCTGCGCTCATACAGTACTGTCTGTACAAGGACGGCAGCTCACTCTGCGCTCATACAGTACTGTCTCTACAAGGACGGCAGCTCACTCTGCGCTCATACAGTACTGTCTGTACAAGGACGGCAGCTCACTCTGCGCTCATACAGTACTGTCTGTACAAGGACGGCAGCTCACTCTGCGCCCATACAGTACTGTCTGTACAAGGACGGCAGCTCACTCTGCGCTCATACAGTACTGCCTGTACAAGGACGGCAGCTCACTCTGCGCTCATACAGTACTGTCTGTACAAGGACGGCAGCTCACTCTGCGCTCATACAGTACTGTCTGTACAAGGACGGCAGCTCACTCTGCGCTCATACAGTACTGTCTGTACAAGGACGGCAGCTCACTCTGCGCTCATACAGTACTGCCTGTACAAGGACGGCAGCTCACTCTGCGCTCATACAGTACTGCCTGTAGAAGGACGGCAGCTCACTCTGCGCTCATACAGTACTGTGTGTACAAGGACGGCAGCTCACTCTGTGCCACTGCAGTACTGTCTGTACAAGGACGGCAGCTCACTCTGTGCCACTGCAGTACTGTCTGTACAAGGACGGCAGCTCACTCTGTGCCACTGCAGTACTGTCTGTACAAGGACGGCAGCTCACTCTGCGCCCATACAGTACTGTCTGTACAAGGACGGCAGCTCACTCTGCGCTCATACAGTACTGTCTGTAGAAGGACGGCAGCTCACTCTGCGCTCATACAGTACTGTCTGTACAAGGACGGCAGCTCACTCTGCACTCATACAGTACTGTCTCTACAAGGACGGCAGCTCACTCTGCGCCCATACAGTACTGTCTGTACAAGGACGGCAGCTCACTCTGCGCTCATACAGTACTGTCTGTAGAAGGACGGCAGCTCACTCTGCGCTCATACAGTACTGTCTGTACAAGGACGGCAGCTCACTCTGCACTCATACAGTACTGTCTCTACAAGGACGGCAGCTCACTCTGCGCTCATACAGTACTGTCTGTACAAGGACGGCAGCTCACTCTGCACTCATACAGTACTGTCTCTACAAGGACGGCAGCTCACTCTGCGCTCATACAGTACTCTGTACAAGGACGGCAGCTCACTCTGCGCTCATACAGTACTGTCTCTACAAGGACGGCAGCTCACTCTGCGCTCATACAGTACTGTCTGTACAAGGACGGCAGCTCACTCTGCACTCATACAGTACTGTCTCTACAAGGACGGCAGCTCACTCTGCGCTCATACAGTACTCTGTACAAGGACGGCAGCTCACTCTGCGCTCATACAGTACTGTCTGTACAAGGACGGCAGCTCACTCTGCACTCATACAGTACTGTCTGTACAAGGACGGCAGCTCACTCTGCGCTCATACAGTACTGTCTGTAGAAGGACGGCAGCTCACTCTGCGCTCATACAGTACTGTCTGTACAAGGACGGCAGCTCACTCTGCGCTCATACAGTACTGTCTCTACAAGGACGGCAGCTCACTCTGCGCTCATACAGTACTGTCTGTACAAGGACGGCAGCTCACTCTGCACTCATACAGTACTGTCTCTACAAGGACGGCAGCTCACTCTGCGCTCATACAGTACTGTCTGTACAAGGACGGCAGCTCACTCTGCACTCATACAGTACTGTCTCTACAAGGACGGCAGCTCACTCTGCGCTCATACAGTACTCTGTACAAGGACGGCAGCTCACTCTGCGCTCATACAGTACTGTCTGTACAAGGACGGCAGCTCACTCTGCGCCCATACAGTACTGTCTGTACAAGGACGGCAGCTCACTCTGCGCTCATACAGTACTGTCTGTACAAGGACGGCAGCTCACTCTGCGCTCATACAGTACTGTCTGTACAAGGACGGCAGCTCACTCTGCGCTCATACAGTACTGTCTGTACAAGGACGGCAGCTCACTCTGCGCCCATACAGTACTGTCTGTACAAGGACGGCAGCTCACTCTGCGCCCATACAGTACTGTCTGTACAAGGACGGCAGCTCACTCTGCGCTCATACAGTACTGTCTCTACAAGGACGGCAGCTCACTCTGCGCTCATACAGTACTGTCTGTACAAGGACGGCAGCTCACTCTGCGCTCATACAGTACTGTCTGTACAAGGACGGCAGCTCACTCTGCGCCCATACAGTACTGTCTGTACAAGGACGGCAGCTCACTCTGCGCTCATACAGTACTGCCTGTACAAGGACGGCAGCTCACTCTGCGCTCATACAGTACTGTCTGTACAAGGACGGCAGCTCACTCTGCGCTCATACAGTACTGTCTGTACAAGGACGGCAGCTCACTCTGCGCTCATACAGTACTGTCTGTACAAGGACGGCAGCTCACTCTGCGCTCATACAGTACTGCCTGTACAAGGACGGCAGCTCACTCTGCGCTCATACAGTACTGCCTGTAGAAGGACGGCAGCTCACTCTGCGCTCATACAGTACTGTGTGTACAAGGACGGCAGCTCACTCTGTGCCACTGCAGTACTGTCTGTACAAGGACGGCAGCTCACTCTGTGCCACTGCAGTACTGTCTGTACAAGGACGGCAGCTCACTCTGTGCCACTGCAGTACTGTCTGTACAAGGACGGCAGCTCACTCTGCGCCCATACAGTACTGTCTGTACAAGGACGGCAGCTCACTCTGCGCTCATACAGTACTGTCTGTAGAAGGACGGCAGCTCACTCTGCGCTCATACAGTACTGTCTGTACAAGGACGGCAGCTCACTCTGCACTCATACAGTACTGTCTCTACAAGGACGGCAGCTCACTCTGCGCCCATACAGTACTGTCTGTACAAGGACGGCAGCTCACTCTGCGCTCATACAGTACTGTCTGTACAAGGACGGCAGCTCACTCTGCGCTCATACAGTACTGTCTCTACAAGGACGGCAGCTCACTCTGCGCTCATACAGTACTGTCTGTACAAGGACGGCAGCTCACTCTGCGCTCATACAGTACTGTCTGTACAAGGACGGCAGCTCACTCTGCGCCCATACAGTACTGTCTGTACAAGGACGGCAGCTCACTCTGCGCTCATACAGTACTGCCTGTACAAGGACGGCAGCTCACTCTGCGCTCATACAGTACTGTCTGTACAAGGACGGCAGCTCACTCTGCGCTCATACAGTACTGTCTGTACAAGGACGGCAGCTCACTCTGCGCTCATACAGTACTGTCTGTACAAGGACGGCAGCTCACTCTGCGCTCATACAGTACTGCCTGTACAAGGACGGCAGCTCACTCTGCGCTCATACAGTACTGCCTGTAGAAGGACGGCAGCTCACTCTGCGCTCATACAGTACTGTGTGTACAAGGACGGCAGCTCACTCTGTGCCACTGCAGTACTGTCTGTACAAGGACGGCAGCTCACTCTGTGCCACTGCAGTACTGTCTGTACAAGGACGGCAGCTCACTCTGTGCCACTGCAGTACTGTCTGTACAAGGACGGCAGCTCACTCTGCGCCCATACAGTACTGTCTGTACAAGGACGGCAGCTCACTCTGCGCTCATACAGTACTGTCTGTAGAAGGACGGCAGCTCACTCTGCGCTCATACAGTACTGTCTGTACAAGGACGGCAGCTCACTCTGCACTCATACAGTACTGTCTCTACAAGGACGGCAGCTCACTCTGCGCCCATACAGTACTGTCTGTACAAGGACGGCAGCTCACTCTGCGCTCATACAGTACTGTCTGTAGAAGGACGGCAGCTCACTCTGCGCTCATACAGTACTGTCTGTACAAGGACGGCAGCTCACTCTGCACTCATACAGTACTGTCTCTACAAGGACGGCAGCTCACTCTGCGCTCATACAGTACTGTCTGTACAAGGACGGCAGCTCACTCTGCGCTCATACAGTACTGTCTCTACAAGGACGGCAGCTCACTCTGCGCTCATACAGTACTGTCTGTACAAGGACGGCAGCTCACTCTGCACTCATACAGTACTGTCTCTACAAGGACGGCAGCTCACTCTGCGCTCATACAGTACTCTGTACAAGGACGGCAGCTCACTCTGCGCTCATACAGTACTGTCTGTACAAGGACGGCAGCTCACTCTGCACTCATACAGTACTGTCTGTACAAGGACGGCAGCTCACTCTGCGCTCATACAGTACTGTCTGTAGAAGGACGGCAGCTCACTCTGCGCTCATACAGTACTGTCTGTACAAGGACGGCAGCTCACTCTGCGCTCATACAGTACTGTCTCTACAAGGACGGCAGCTCACTCTGCGCTCATACAGTACTGTCTGTACAAGGACGGCAGCTCACTCTGCACTCATACAGTACTGTCTCTACAAGGACGGCAGCTCACTCTGCGCTCATACAGTACTGTCTGTACAAGGACGGCAGCTCACTCTGCACTCATACAGTACTGTCTCTACAAGGACGGCAGCTCACTCTGCGCTCATACAGTACTCTGTACAAGGACGGCAGCTCACTCTGCGCTCATACAGTACTGTCTGTACAAGGACGGCAGCTCACTCTGCGCCCATACAGTACTGTCTGTACAAGGACGGCAGCTCACTCTGCGCTCATACAGTACTGTCTGTACAAGGACGGCAGCTCACTCTGCGCTCATACAGTACTGTCTGTACAAGGACGGCAGCTCACTCTGCGCTCATACAGTACTGTCTGTACAAGGACGGCAGCTCACTCTGCGCCCATACAGTACTGTCTGTACAAGGACGGCAGCTCACTCTGCGCCCATACAGTACTGTCTGTACAAGGACGGCAGCTCACTCTGCGCTCATACAGTACTGTCTCTACAAGGACGGCAGCTCACTCTGCGCTCATACAGTACTGTCTGTACAAGGACGGCAGCTCACTCTGCGCTCATACAGTACTGTCTGTACAAGGACGGCAGCTCACTCTGCGCCCATACAGTACTGTCTGTACAAGGACGGCAGCTCACTCTGCGCTCATACAGTACTGCCTGTACAAGGACGGCAGCTCACTCTGCGCTCATACAGTACTGTCTGTACAAGGACGGCAGCTCACTCTGCGCTCATACAGTACTGTCTGTACAAGGACGGCAGCTCACTCTGCGCTCATACAGTACTGTCTGTACAAGGACGGCAGCTCACTCTGCGCTCATACAGTACTGCCTGTACAAGGACGGCAGCTCACTCTGCGCTCATACAGTACTGCCTGTAGAAGGACGGCAGCTCACTCTGCGCTCATACAGTACTGTGTGTACAAGGACGGCAGCTCACTCTGTGCCACTGCAGTACTGTCTGTACAAGGACGGCAGCTCACTCTGTGCCACTGCAGTACTGTCTGTACAAGGACGGCAGCTCACTCTGTGCCACTGCAGTACTGTCTGTACAAGGACGGCAGCTCACTCTGCGCCCATACAGTACTGTCTGTACAAGGACGGCAGCTCACTCTGCGCTCATACAGTACTGTCTGTAGAAGGACGGCAGCTCACTCTGCGCTCATACAGTACTGTCTGTACAAGGACGGCAGCTCACTCTGCACTCATACAGTACTGTCTCTACAAGGACGGCAGCTCACTCTGCGCCCATACAGTACTGTCTGTACAAGGACGGCAGCTCACTCTGCGCTCATACAGTACTGTCTGTAGAAGGACGGCAGCTCACTCTGCGCTCATACAGTACTGTCTGTACAAGGACGGCAGCTCACTCTGCACTCATACAGTACTGTCTCTACAAGGACGGCAGCTCACTCTGCGCTCATACAGTACTGTCTGTACAAGGACGGCAGCTCACTCTGCGCTCATACAGTACTGTCTCTACAAGGACGGCAGCTCACTCAGCGCTCATACAGTACTGTCTGTACAAGGACGGCAGCTCACTCTGCACTCATACAGTACTGTCTCTACAAGGACGGCAGCTCACTCTGCGCTCATACAGTACTCTGTACAAGGACGGCAGCTCACTCTGCGCTCATACAGTACTGTCTGTACAAGGACGGCAGCTCACTCTGCACTCATACAGTACTGTCTGTACAAGGACGGCAGCTCACTCTGCGCTCATACAGTACTGTCTGTAGAAGGACGGCAGCTCACTCTGCGCTCATACAGTACTGTCTGTACAAGGACGGCAGCTCACTCTGCGCTCATACAGTACTGTCTCTACAAGGACGGCAGCTCACTCTGCGCTCATACAGTACTGTCTGTACAAGGACGGCAGCTCACTCTGCACTCATACAGTACTGTCTCTACAAGGACGGCAGCTCACTCTGCGCTCATACAGTACTGTCTGTACAAGGACGGCAGCTCACTCTGCACTCATACAGTACTGTCTGTACAAGGACGGCAGCTCACTCTGCGCTCATACAGTACTGTCTGTACAAGGACGGCAGCTCACTCTGCGCTCATACAGTACTGTCTGTACAAGGACGGCAGCTCACTCTGCGCCTATACAGTACTGTCTGTACAAGGACGGCAGCTCACTCTGCGCCCATACAGTACTGTCTGTACAAGGACGGCAGCTCACTCTGCGCTCATACAGTACTCTGTACAAGGACGGCAGCTCACTCTGCGCTCATACAGTACTGTCTGTACAAGGACGGCAGCTCACTCTGCACTCATACAGTACTGTCTGTACAAGGACGGCAGCTCACTCTGCGCTCATACAGTACTGTCTCTACAAGGACGGCAGCTCACTCTGCGCTCATACAGTACTCTGTACAAGGACGGCAGCTCACTCTGCGCTCATACAGTACTGTCTGTACAAGGACGGCAGCTCACTCTGCACTCATACAGTACTGTCTGTACAAGGACGGCAGCTCACTCTGCGCTCATACAGTACTGTCTGTAGAAGGACGGCAGCTCACTCTGCGCTCATACAGTACTGTCTGTACAAGGACGGCAGCTCACTCTGCGCTCATACAGTACTGTCTGTACAAGGACGGCAGCTCACTCTGCGCCCATACAGTACTGTCTGTACAAGGACGGCAGCTCACTCTGCGCTCATACAGTACTGTCTGTACAAGGACGGCAGCTCACTCTGCGCTCATACAGTACTGTCTGTACAAGGACGGCAGCTCACTCTGCGCTCATACAGTACTGTCTGTACAAGGACGGCAGCTCACTCTGCACTCATACAGTACTGTCTGTACAAGGACGGCAGCTCACTCTGCGCTCATACAGTACTGTCTGTACAAGGACGGCAGCTCACTCTGCGCCTATACAGTACTGTCTGTACAAGGACGGCAGCTCACTCTGCGCTCATACAGTACTGTCTGTACAAGGACGGCAGCTCACTCTGCGCTCATACAGTACTGTCTGTACAAGGACGGCAGCTCACTCTGCGCCCATACAGTACTGTCTGTACAAGGACGGCAGCTCACTCTGCGCTCATACAGTACTGTCTGTACAAGGACGGCAGCTCACTCTGCGCCCATACAGTACTGTCTGTACAAGGACGGCAGCTCACTCTGCGCTCATACAGTACTGTCTGTACAAGGACGGCAGCTCACTCTGCGCCTATACAGTACTGTCTGTACAAGGACGGCAGCTCACTCTGCGCCCATACAGTACTGCCTGTACAAGGACGGCAGATCACTCTGCGCTCATACAGTACTGCCTGTACAAGGACGGCAGCTCGCTCTGCGCTCATACAGTACTGTCTGTACAAGGACGGCAGCTCACTCTGCGCTCATACAGTACTGTCTGTACAAGGACGGCAGCTCACTCTGCGCCCCTACAGTACTGCCTGTACAAGGACGGCAGCTCACTCTGCGCCCCTACAGTACTGCCTGTACAAGGACGGCAGCTCACTCTGCGCCCATACAGTACTGTCTGTACAAGGACGGCAGCTCACTCTGCGCTCATACAGTACTGTCTGTACAAGGACGGCAGCTCACTCTGCGCTCATACAGTACTGTCTGTACAAGGACGGCAGCTCACTCTGCGCTCATACAGTACTGTCTGTACAAGGACGGCAGCTCACTCTGCGCTCATACAGTACTGTCTGTACAAGGACGGCAGCTCACTCTGCGCCTATACAGTACTGTCTGTACAAGGACGGCAGCTCACTCTGCGCTCATACAGTACTGTCTCTACAAGGACGGCAGCTCACTCTGCACTCATACAGTACTGTCTGTAGAAGGACGGCAGCTCACTCTGCACTCATACAGTACTGTCTGTACAAGGACGGCAGCTCACTCTGCGCCCATACAGTACTGTCTCTACAAGGACGGCAGCTCACTCTGCGCTCATACAGTACTGTCTGTAGAAGGACGGCAGCTCACTCTGCACTCATACAGTACTGTCTCTACAAGGACGGCAGCTCACTCTGCGCTCATACAGTACTGTCTGTACAAGGACGGCAGCTCACTCTGCACTCATACAGTACTGTCTCTACAAGGACGGCAGCTCACTCTGCGCTCATACAGTACTGTCTGTACAAGGACGGCAGCTCACTCTGCACTCATACAGTACTGTCTCTACAAGGACGGCAGCTCACTCTGCGCTCATACAGTACTCTGTACAAGGACGGCAGCTCACTCTGCGCTCATACAGTACTGTCTGTACAAGGACGGCAGCTCACTCTGCGCCCATACAGTACTGTCTGTACAAGGACGGCAGCTCACTCTGCGCTCATACAGTACTGTCTGTACAAGGACGGCAGCTCACTCTGCGCTCATACAGTACTGTCTGTACAAGGACGGCAGCTCACTCTGCGCTCATACAGTACTGTCTGTACAAGGACGGCAGCTCACTCTGCACTCATACAGTACTGTCTGTACAAGGACGGCAGCTCACTCTGCGCCTATACAGTACTGTCTGTACAAGGAGGGCAGCTCACTCTGCGCTCATACAGTACTGTCTGTACAAGGACGGCAGCTCACTCTGCGCTCATACAGTACTGTCTGTACAAGGACGGCAGCTCACTCTGCGCTCATACAGTACTGTCTGTACAAGGACGGCAGCTCACTCTGCGCTCATACAGTACTGTCTGTACAAGGACGGCAGCTCACTCTGCACTCATACAGTACTGTCTGTACAAGGACGGCAGCTCACTCTGCGCCCATACAGTACTGTCTGTACAAGGACGGCAGCTCACTCTGCGCTCATACAGTACTGTCTGTACAAGGACGGCAGCTCACTCTGCGCCCATACAGTACTGTCTGTACAAGGACGGCAGCTCACTCTGCGCTCATACAGTACTGTCTGTACAAGGACGGCAGCTCACTCTGCGCCTATACAGTACTGTCTGTACAAGGACGGCAGCTCACTCTGCGCTCATACAGTACTGTCTGTACAAGGACGGCAGCTCACTCTGCGCTCATACAGTACTGTCTGTACAAGGACGGCAGCTCACTCTGCGCTCATACAGTACTGTCTGTACAAGGACGGCAGCTCACTCTGCGCTCAAACAGTACTGTCTGTACAAGGACGGCAGCTCACTCTGCGCCTATACAGTACTGTCTGTACAAGGACGGCAGCTCACTCTGCGCTCATACAGTACTGTCTGTACAAGGACGGCAGCTCACTCTGCACTCATACAGTACTGTCTGTACAAGGACAGCAGCTCACTCTGCGCTCATACAGTACTGTCTGTACAAGGACGGCAGCTCACTCTGCGCTCATACAGTACTGTCTGTACAAGGACGGCAGCTCACTCTGCGCTCATACAGTACTGTCTCTACAAGGACGGCAGCTCACTCTGCGCCCATACAGTACTGTCTGTACAAGGACGGCAGCTCACTCTGCGCTCATACAGTACTGTCTCTACAAGGACGGCAGCTCACTCTGCACTCATACAGTACTGTCTGTACAAGGACGGCAGCTCACTCTGCGCCCATACAGTACTGTCTGTACAAGGACGGCAGCTCACTCTGCGCTCATACAGTACTGCCTGTACAAGGACGGCAGCTCACTCTGCGCTCATACAGTACTGTCTGTACAAGGACGGCAGCTCACTCTGCGCTCATACAGTACTGTCTGTACAAGGACGGCAGCTCACTCTGCGCCCATACAGTACTGTCTGTACAAGGACGGCAGCTCACTCTGCGCTCATACAGTACTGTCTCTACAAGGACGGCAGCTCACTCTGCACTCATACAGTACTGTCTGTACAAGGACGGCAGCTCACTCTGCGCCCATACAGTACTGTCTGTACAAGGACGGCAGCTCACTCTGCGCTCATACAGTACTGCCTGTACAAGGACGGCAGCTCACTCTGCGCTCATACAGTACTGTCTGTACAAGGACGGCAGCTCACTCTGCGCCCATACAGTACTGTCTGTACAAGGACGGCAGCTCACTCTGCGCTCATACAGTACTGTCTGTACAAGGACGGCAGCTCACTCTGCGCTCATACAGTACTGTCTGTACAAGGACGGCAGCTCACTCTGCGCTCATACAGTACTGTCTCTACAAGGACGGCAGCTCACTCTGCACTCATACAGTACTGTCTGTACAAGGACGGCAGCTCACTCTGCGCCCATACAGTACTGTCTGTACAAGGACGGCAGCTCACTCTGCACTCATACAGTACTGTCTGTACAAGGACGGCAGCTCACTCTGCGCTCATACAGTACTGTCTGTACAAGGACGGCAGCTCACTCTGCGCCTATACAGTACTGTCTGTACAAGGACGGCAGCTCACTCTGCGCTCATACAGTACTGTCTGTACAAGGACGGCAGCTCACTCTGCGCTCATACAGTACTGTCTGTACAAGGACGGCAGCTCACTCTGCGCTCATACAGTACTGTCTGTACAAGGACGGCAGCTCACTCTGCGCTCATACAGTACTGTCTGTACAAGGACGGCAGCTCACTCTGCACTCATACAGTACTGTCTGTACAAGGACGGCAGCTCACTCTGCGCCCATACAGTACTGTCTGTACAAGGACGGCAGCTCACTCTGCGCTCATACAGTACTGTCTGTACAAGGACGGCAGCTCACTCTGCGCCCATACAGTACTGTCTGTACAAGGACGGCAGCTCACTCTGCGCTCATACAGTACTGTCTGTACAAGGACGGCAGCTCACTCTGCGCCTATACAGTACTGTCTGTACAAGGACGGCAGCTCACTCTGCGCCCATACAGTACTGCCTGTACAAGGACGGCAGATCACTCTGCGCTCATACAGTACTGCCTGTACAAGGACGGCAGCTCGCTCTGCGCTCATACAGTACTGTCTGTACAAGGACGGCAGCTCACTCTGCGCTCATACAGTACTGTCTGTACAAGGACGGCAGCTCACTCTGCGCCCCTACAGTACTGCCTGTACAAGGACGGCAGCTCACTCTGCGCCCCTACAGTACTGCCTGTACAAGGACGGCAGCTCACTCTGCGCCCATACAGTACTGTCTGTACAAGGACGGCAGCTCACTCTGCGCTCATACAGTACTGTCTGTACAAGGACGGCAGCTCACTCTGCGCTCATACAGTACTGTCTGTACAAGGACGGCAGCTCACTCTGCGCTCATACAGTACTGTCTGTACAAGGACGGCAGCTCACTCTGCGCTCATACAGTACTGTCTGTACAAGGACGGCAGCTCACTCTGCGCCTATACAGTACTGTCTGTACAAGGACGGCAGCTCACTCTGCGCTCATACAGTACTGTCTCTACAAGGACGGCAGCTCACTCTGCACTCATACAGTACTGTCTGTAGAAGGACGGCAGCTCACTCTGCACTCATACAGTACTGTCTGTACAAGGACGGCAGCTCACTCTGCGCCCATACAGTACTGTCTGTACAAGGACGGCAGCTCACTCTGCACTCATACAGTACTGTCTCTACAAGGACGGCAGCTCACTCTGCGCTCATACAGTACTGTCTGTACAAGGACGGCAGCTCACTCTGCGCCTATACAGTACTGTCTGTACAAGGACGGCAGCTCACTCTGCGCTCATACAGTACTGTCTGTACAAGGACGGCAGCTCACTCTGCGCTCATACAGTACTGTCTGTACAAGGACGGCAGCTCACTCTGCGCTCATACAGTACTGTCTGTACAAGGACGGCAGCTCACTCTGCGCTCATACAGTACTGTCTGTACAAGGACGGCAGCTCACTCTGCGCTCATACAGTACTGTCTCTACAAGGACGGCAGCTCACTCTGCGCCCATACAGTACTGTCTGTACAAGGACGGCAGCTCACTCTGCGCTCATACAGTACTGTCTCTACAAGGACGGCAGCTCACTCTGCACTCATACAGTACTGTCTGTACAAGGACGGCAGCTCACTCTGCGCCCATACAGTACTGTCTGTACAAGGACGGCAGCTCACTCTGCGCTCATACAGTACTGCCTGTACAAGGACGGCAGCTCACTCTGCGCTCATACAGTACTGTCTGTACAAGGACGGCAGCTCACTCTGCGCTCATACAGTACTGTCTGTACAAGGACGGCAGCTCACTCTGCGCCCATACAGTACTGTCTGTACAAGGACGGCAGCTCACTCTGCGCTCATACAGTACTGTCTCTACAAGGACGGCAGCTCACTCTGCACTCATACAGTACTGTCTGTACAAGGACGGCAGCTCACTCTGCGCCCATACAGTACTGTCTGTACAAGGACGGCAGCTCACTCTGCGCTCATACAGTACTGCCTGTACAAGGACGGCAGCTCACTCTGCGCTCATACAGTACTGTCTGTACAAGGACGGCAGCTCACTCTGCGCCCATACAGTACTGTCTGTACAAGGACGGCAGCTCACTCTGCGCTCATACAGTACTGTCTGTACAAGGACGGCAGCTCACTCTGCGCTCATACAGTACTGTCTGTACAAGGACGGCAGCTCACTCTGCGCTCATACAGTACTGTCTCTACAAGGACGGCAGCTCACTCTGCACTCATACAGTACTGTCTGTACAAGGACGGCAGCTCACTCTGCGCCCATACAGTACTGTCTGTACAAGGACGGCAGCTCACTCTGCGCTCATACAGTACTGTCTGTACAAGGACGGCAGCTCACTCTGCGCTCATACAGTACTGCCTGTACAAGGACGGCAGCTCACTCTGCGCTCATACAGTACTGTCTGTACAAGGACGGCAGCTCACTCTGCGCTCATACAGTACTGTCTGTACAAGGACGGCAGCTCACTCTGCGCTCATACAGTACTGTCTGTACAAGGACGGCAGCTCACTCTGCGCTCATACAGTACTGCCTGTACAAGGACGGCAGCTCACTCTGCGCTCATACAGTACTGCCTGTAGAAGGACGGCAGCTCACTCTGCGCTCATACAGTACTGTGTGTACAAGGACGGCAGCTCACTCTGTGCCACTGCAGTACTGTCTGTACAAGGACGGCAGCTCACTCTGTGCCACTGCAGTACTGTCTGTACAAGGACGGCAGCTCACTCTGTGCCACTGCAGTACTGTCTGTACAAGGACGGCAGCTCACTCTGCGCCCATACAGTACTGTCTGTACAAGGACGGCAGCTCACTCTGCGCTCATACAGTACTGTCTGTAGAAGGACGGCAGCTCACTCTGCGCTCATACAGTACTGTCTGTACAAGGACGGCAGCTCACTCTGCACTCATACAGTACTGTCTCTACAAGGACGGCAGCTCACTCTGCGCCCATACAGTACTGTCTGTACAAGGACGGCAGCTCACTCTGCGCTCATACAGTACTGTCTGTAGAAGGACGGCAGCTCACTCTGCGCTCATACAGTACTGTCTGTACAAGGACGGCAGCTCACTCTGCACTCATACAGTACTGTCTCTACAAGGACGGCAGCTCACTCTGCACTCATACAGTACTGTCTGTACAAGGACGGCAGCTCACTCTGCGCTCATACAGTACTGTCTCTACAAGGACGGCAGCTCACTCTGCGCTCATACAGTACTGTCTGTACAAGGACGGCAGCTCACTCTGCACTCATACAGTACTGTCTCTACAAGGACGGCAGCTCACTCTGCGCTCATACAGTACTCTGTACAAGGACGGCAGCTCACTCTGCGCTCATACAGTACTGTCTGTACAAGGACGGCAGCTCACTCTGCACTCATACAGTACTGTCTGTACAAGGACGGCAGCTCACTCTGCGCTCATACAGTACTGTCTGTAGAAGGACGGCAGCTCACTCTGCGCTCATACAGTACTGTCTGTACAAGGACGGCAGCTCACTCTGCGCTCATACAGTACTGTCTCTACAAGGACGGCAGCTCACTCTGCGCTCATACAGTACTGTCTGTACAAGGACGGCAGCTCACTCTGCACTCATACAGTACTGTCTCTACAAGGACGGCAGCTCACTCTGCGCTCATACAGTACTGTCTGTACAAGGACGGCAGCTCACTCTGCACTCATACAGTACTGTCTCTACAAGGACGGCAGCTCACTCTGCGCTCATACAGTACTCTGTACAAGGACGGCAGCTCACTCTGCGCTCATACAGTACTGTCTGTACAAGGACGGCAGCTCACTCTGCGCCCATACAGTACTGTCTGTACAAGGACGGCAGCTCACTCTGCGCTCATACAGTACTGTCTGTACAAGGACGGCAGCTCACTCTGCGCTCATACAGTACTGTCTGTACAAGGACGGCAGCTCACTCTGCGCTCATACAGTACTGTCTGTACAAGGACGGCAGCTCACTCTGCACTCATACAGTACTGTCTGTACAAGGACGGCAGCTCACTCTGCGCTCATACAGTACTGTCTGTACAAGGACGGCAGCTCACTCTGCGCTCATACAGTACTGTCTGTACAAGGACGGCAGCTCACTCTGCACTCATACAGTACTGTCTGTACAAGGACGGCAGCTCACTCTGCGCCTATACAGTACTGTCTGTACAAGGACGGCAGCTCACTCTGCGCTCATACAGTACTGTCTGTACAAGGACGGCAGCTCACTCTGCGCTCATACAGTACTGTCTGTACAAGGACGGCAGCTCACTCTGCGCTCATACAGTACTGTCTGTACAAGGACGGCAGCTCACTCTGCGCTCATACAGTACTGTCTGTACAAGGACGGCAGCTCACTCTGCACTCATACAGTACTGTCTGTACAAGGACGGCAGCTCACTCTGCGCCCATACAGTACTGTCTGTACAAGGACGGCAGCTCACTCTGCGCCCATACAGTACTGTCTGTACAAGGACGGCAGCTCACACTGCGCCCATACAGTACTGTCTGTACAAGGACGGCAGCTCACTCTGCGCTCATACAGTACTGTCTGTACAAGGACGGCAGCTCACTCTGCGCCTATACAGTACTGTCTGTACAAGGACGGCAGCTCACTCTGCGCCCATACAGTACTGCCTGTACAAGGACGGCAGATCACTCTGCGCTCATACAGTACTGCCTGTACAAGGACGGCAGCTCGCTCTGCGCTCATACAGTACTGTCTGTACAAGGACGGCAGCTCACTCTGCGCTCATACAGTACTGTCTGTACAAGGACGGCAGCTCACTCTGCGCCCCTACAGTACTGCCTGTACAAGGACGGCAGCTCACTCTGCGCCCCTACAGTACTGCCTGTACAAGGACGGCAGCTCACTCTGCGCCCATACAGTACTGTCTGTACAAGGACGGCAGCTCACTCTGCGCTCATACAGTACTGTCTGTACAAGGACGGCAGCTCACTCTGCGCTCATACAGTACTGTCTGTACAAGGACGGCAGCTCACTCTGCGCTCATACAGTACTGTCTGTACAAGGAGGGCAGCTTACTTTGCGCTCATATAGTACTATCCGTACAAGGACGGCAGCTCACTCTGTGCTCATACAGTACTGTCTGTACAAGGACGGCAGCTCACTCTGCGCCACTGCAGTACTGTCTGTACAAGGACGGCAGCTCACTCTGCGGCCCTACAGTACTGTCTGTACAAGGACGGCAGCTCACTCTGCGCCTATACAGTACTGCCTGTACAAGGACGGCAGCTCACTCTGCGCTCATACAGTACTGTCTGTACAAGGACGGCAGCTCACTCTGCGCCCATACAGTACTGTCTGTACAAGGACGGCAGCTCACTCTGCGCTCATACAGTACTGCCTGTACAAGGACGGCAGCTCACTCTGCGCTCATACAGTACTGTCTGTACAAGGACGGCAGCTCACTCTGCGCTCATACAGTACTGTCTGTACAAGGACGGCAGCTCACTCTGCGCTCATACAGTACTGTCTGTACAAGGACGGCAGCTCACTCTGCGCTCATACAGTACTGTCTGTACAAGGACGGCAGCTCACTCTGCGCTCATACAGTACTGTCTGTACAAGGACGGCAGCTCACTCTGCGCCCATACAGTACTGTCTGTACAAGGACGGCAGCTCACTCTGCGCTCATACAGTACTGTCTGTACAAGGACGGCAGCTCACTCTGCGCTCATACAGTACTGTCTGTACAAGGACGGCAGCTCACTCTGCGCTCATACAGTACTGTCTGTACAAGGACGGCAGCTCACTCTGCGCTCATACAGTACTGTCTGTACAAGGACGGCAGCTCACTCTGCGCCTATACAGTACTGTCTGTACAAGGACGGCAGCTCACTCTGCGCCCATACAGTACTGCCTGTACAAGGACGGCAGATCACTCTGCGCTCATACAGTACTGCCTGTACAAGGACGGCAGCTCGCTCTGCGCTCATACAGTACTGTCTGTACAAGGACGGCAGCTCACTCTGCGCTCATACAGTACTGTCTGTACAAGGACGGCAGCTCACTCTGCGCCCCTACAGTACTGTCTGTACAAGGACGGCAGCTCACTCTGCGCCCATATAGTACTGTCTGTACAAGGACAGCAGCTCACTCTGCGCTTATACAGTACTGTCTGTACAAGGACGGCAGCTCACTCTGCGCTCATACAGTACTTTCTTTACAAGGACGGCAGCTCACTCTGCGCTCATACAGTACTGTCTGTACAAGGACGGCAGCTCACTCTGCGCTCATACAGTACTGTCTGTACAAGGACGGCAGCTCACTCTGCGCCCATACAGTACTGTCTGTACAAGGACGGCAGCTCACTCTGCGCTCATACAGTACTGCCTGTACAAGGACGGCAGCTCACTCTGCGCCCCTACAGTACTGCCTGTACAAGGACGGCAGCTCACTCTGCGCCCCTACAGTACTGCCTGTACAAGGACGGCAGCTCACTCTGCGCCCATACAGTACTGTCTGTACAAGGACGGCAGCTCACTCTGCGCTCATACAGTACTGTCTGTACAAGGACGGCAGCTCACTCTGCGCTCATACAGTACTGTCTGTACAAGGACGGCAGCTCACTCTGCGCTCATACAGTACTGTCTGTACAAGGAGGGCAGCTTACTTTGCGCTCATATAGTACTATCCGTACAAGGACGGCAGCTCACTCTGTGCTCATACAGTACTGTCTGTACAAGGACGGCAGCTCACTCTGCGCCACTGCAGTACTGTCTGTACAAGGACGGCAGCTCACTCTGCGGCCCTACAGTACTGTCTGTACAAGGACGGCAGCTCACTCTGCGCTCATACAGTACTGTGTGTACAAGGACGGCAGCTCACTCTGCGCTCATACAGTACTGTCTGTAGAAGGACGGCAGCTCACTCTGCGCCACTGCAGTACTGTCTGTACAAGGACGGCAGCTCACTCTGCGCCACTGCAGTACTGTCTGTACAAGGACGGCAGCTCACTCTGCGCTCATACAGTACTGCCTGTACAAGGACGGCAGCTCACTCTGCGCCACTGCAGTACTGTCTGTACAAGGACGGCAGCTCACTCTGCGCCACTGCAGTACTGTCTGTACAAGGACGGCAGCTCACTCTACGCTCATACAGTACTCTGTGGTCATACAGTACTGTCTGTACAAGGACGGCAGCTCACTCTGCGCTCATACAGTACTCTGTGCTCATACAGTGCTGTCTGTACAAGGACGGCAGCTCACTCTGCGCTCATACAGTACTGTCTGTACAAGGACGGCAGCTCACTCTGCGCTCATACAGTACTGTCTGTACAAGGATGGCAGCTCACTCTGCACTCATACAGTACTGTCTGTACAAGGACGGCAGCTCACTCTGCACTCATACAGTACTGTCTGTACAAGGACGGCAGCTCACTCTGCGCTCATACAGTACTCTGTGCTCATACAGTGCTGTCTGTACAAGGACGGCAGCTCACTCTGCGCTCATACAGTACTGTCTGTACAAGGACGGCAGCTCACTCTGCGCTCATACAGTACTGTCTGTACAAGGATGGCAGCTCACTCTGCACTCATACAGTACTGTCTGTACAAGGACGGCAGCTCACTCTGCACTCATACAGTACTGTCTGTACAAGGACAGCAGCTCACTCTGCGCTCATACAGTACTGCCTGTACAAGGACGGCAGCTCACTCTGCGCTCATACAGTACTGTCTGTACAAGGACGGCAGCTCACTCTGCGCTCATACAGTACTGTCTGTACAAGGACGGCAGCTCACTCTGCACTCATACAGTACTCTGCGCTCATACAGTACTGTCTGTACAAGGACGGCAGCTCACTCTGCACTCATACACAGACACTTGGACCGACACAGGAAGTAAGGGGAGCGACAAAAGTAAGTGAAGTGAGCGACACAGGAAGCAGGGGGGAGAAGCACAGGAAGCAGGAGTAAGCGACACAGGAAGCGGGGGGGGGGGAGCGACACGGAGCGAGGCGTGCGACACTGGGAGCGACACAGGAAGCAGGAGAGGGTGCGGCGACACAGGAAGCAGAGGGGAGAAGCACAGGAAGCAGGAGTGAGCGACACACATGACACAGGAAGTGGGGGGGGGAGCAACACAGGGAGCGAGGCATGCAACACAGGAAGCAGGGGGGAGATGCACAGGAAGCAGGAGTAAGCGACACAGGAAGCGGGGGGGGGGGGGGCGGAGGGAGCGACACGGAGCGAGGCGTGCGACACTGGGAGCGACACAGGAAGCAGGAGAGGGTGCGGCAACACAGGAAGCAGGGGGGGTGCGGCGACACAGGGAGTAAAGGGAGCGACACAGGGAGCGGGGCGGGGGGCTGGAGCGACACAGGAAGTGGGGGGGAGGGGGAAGAGACAGAAAGTAGGGGGGGTGCGACACAGGAAGTAGGGGGTGTGCGACACAGGAAGTAGGGGGTGTGCGACACAGGAAGTAGGGGGTGTGCAACACAGGAAGTGGAGGGAGAGACACAGGAAGCTGAGGGAGAGACACAGTAAGTGCCAGCACTATGTACCTTGTTCATCACCACAATGAAGGGCAGTTTGGATTTATACATGATACTGGAAGAGAAGATCAGGCATTAGTCACGTGTGCACAGGTGTCCAATCAGACCAGCAAGGATAATACATCAAGCATTGCAGCAGTCACTGATGTGGCAGGAGGGGAGAAGTTTAGTGTCACAGTAAATAGGTGACGTAGCAGGAGGGGAGGAGTTTAGTGTCACAGTAAATAGGTGACGTAGCAGGAGGGGAGGAGTTTAGTGTCACAGTAAATAGGTGCCGTAGCATGAGGGGAGGAGTCTGGTGTCACAGTAAACAGGTGATGTGGCAGGAGGGGAGAAGTTTGGTGTCATAGTACAGGTGTGACGTGGCAGGAGGGGACACGCATAGCATGAGGGGAGGAGTCTGGTGTCAGTCCACAGGTGATATGGAAGGAGGGGACACGTGCAGGAGGGGAGGAGTCTGGTGTCACAGTACACGGGTGACGTGGCAGGAGGGGAGGAGTCTGGTGTCACAGTACACAGGTGACGTGGCAGAAGGGGTAAAATGCAGCAGGAGGGGAGGAGACTGGTGTCACAGTACACAGGTGAAATGGCAGGAGGGGAGGAGTCTGGTGTCACAGTCAGGTGACGTGGCAGGAGGGGGACATGCAGCAGGAGGGGAGGAGTCTGGTGTCATAGTGCATGGGAGATGTGGCAGGAGGTGACGAGTCTGGTGTCATAGTACATGGGTGATGTGGCAGGAGGGGAGGAGTCTGGTGTCACAGTACACGGGTGACATGACATGACAGGAGGGGATGAGTCTGGTGTCATAGTACACGGGTGACGTGGCAGGAGGGGAGGAGTCTGGTGTCACAGTACACAGGTGAAATGGCAGGAGGGGAGGAGTCTGGTGTCACAGTAAGAGGGGAGAAGTCTGGTGTCACAGTACACGGGTGACGTGGCAGGAGGGGGACATGCAGCAGGAGGGGAGGAGTCTGGTGTCACAGTACACGGGTGACGTGGCAGGAGGGGAGGAGCCTGGTGTCAGGCAGGTGACTCACCTGCAGGCATAGAGCATATTAGACATGAAGGTCACAGGGTTGACACTGCGTGACGTGTCCATCACATACACCACCACGGAGGGGAAGGACGAGGCCTGGAGAGACAATATGACAGAGCGGGATTACAGGAAGCAGAAGGTTCCCCGCACATATAATGCAGCATCACGTACTGACTTACCAAGGCCTCGGTGATGATGGCTCCAGAGGCTGACCACGTGAAGACCTCTATCTGCCCCGGCGTGTCCATCAGCACATACCTGCAGGGGGGGGCGGGAGGAGGAGACCAATCAGTGTACATCTAACCAATGGTGGTGCCTGTGGGAGGGGCCAATCAGTGCACTGCCCTGACACACAGTAACAACTAACCTGCTGCTAACATTGGGGGGGGGGGGGCAGAGAAATGGGCGGGGTCTGTGCTGTATTCAGCATATGCCAACTATGGTATTCCCTTACACTGAAGGGAAGTCACATGACACGTGGGGGTGGGATCTTCCAGTGTTGGTACTCCCATGTACTGATGTAGAAGTCACATGACACGAGGGGGTGGAGTGAAGGGTGGAGCCTGCGCTGCAGTATATCCCAGCAAATAGTGGTATATATTGGGGGCTCCGGTCAGGGAAGCCATCAGGGGGGGGGGGGGCAACTGACACTGCAGTGAGGGGCCCAGGGCTTCTAGGGGCCCTGCCCCCCAAGCACTTGAAGGGCCACATGTGCTGGCTGTGGGCCTGTGGCTCACTAACCAGCACACCACGTCCCAGCACTAAGAGAAGAGTGACATCAGCGCCTGAACGTGGGGAGCAGATGAGTGAGCCCACTACAGACAGACTTTCTACACTGGGGCACCACCTATACCTGGCTACCTATACTGGGGCTTGAACCACCTATACCTGGATACCTATACTGGGGCTTGAACCACCTATACCTGGATACCTATACTGGGGCTTGAACCACCTATACCTGGATACCTATACTGGGGCACCACCTATACCTGGCTACCTATACTGGGGCTTGAACCACCTATACCTGGATACCTATACTGGGGCACAACCTATACCTGGCTACCTATACTGGGGCACCACCTATAAGCGGCTACTATTACTGAGGGCACCACCTGTACCTGGCTACCTATACTGGGGCATTAACTATACTTGGCTACTTATACTGGGACGCCTATAGCTTGCTACCTATACTGGGGGCACCTATACTGGTGCACCACCCATACCAGGCTACCTATACTGGGTGAAACTATACCAGGCTACCTGTGGCTAGTGGGCAGACACAGAAACCAGTGGGTGGGCCCAGGAAGGGGGAGGGGGGGGGGGGGGGGAAGCCCAGGCCTGATGTGTGAGGGGCCCCAAAATTTCTGATGGTGGCCCTGGCTCCGGTTACTGCCTGGTATGGGGGAATTCTGTATTCTACACTCACCGACAATTCTGCTGCCTCTTCTCTATAAATTTCACCACCTAAAACAGAAATATCAGCATGTATGAGGAAGCACCGACCACCCTACACATTATACAGGGAGGAGCACCTCCCACCTTACTGCCATACAGCCTGGATTCCTTTCAACCCACACCAAGGTGAGCTGAGGTTTTAGCAAATTTATTAACAGGAAAAAAAGGGGGGGGAAAGCACATGTAAGTATTCACAGCCTTTGCCATGAAGCTGAAAATTGAGCTCAGGTGCATCCTGATTCCTGATTTTCCTTGAGATGTTTCTGCAGCTTCATTGGAGTCCTCCTGTGGTAAATTCAGCTGATTGGACAAGATTTGGAAAGGTTATGGGCGGATCTCCAGTACTCCTTAGTTATGGGCGGAGTGTGCCGGTGGGACTCACCTGGTCAAAGCGGGTAGCGAAAAGATTGAGCGCAGTGACTATGCCTCCGTTGGGTCCCAGTCCATATCTGAGGAAAAAAAGTGTTCAGGAAAGTACAAGCACAGACCGCACCTCACACGTCAACTACCACTGTGCAGCCCCGCCCCACAAACACGTCAGTGTGACGCCCCATCATGGCTGACGTGTGATCAGCAGTGTGATCCACTTTACAATTCCCAAGTCACAAACGGATAACATCACTACATGAGAGATAAAAGGGGGCATGTAACAGGGCGGCCCGAATCGTCAGACGGCCCGATCATCAGGAGGCCCGGATCATCGGGAGGCCCGGATCGTCAGGGGGCCCAGATCGTGTTCCCATTCACAGATCAGAGCCCCGATATCAATGAGAAGCCGCTAGTCATTCACAAAACTAAACACACAGGGCTACGCCACGCCCTGTTCGGCACACAGGGCTACGCCACGCCCTGTTCGGCACACAGGGCTACGCCACGCCCTGTTCGGCACACAGGGCTACGCCACGCCCTGTTCGGCACACAGGGCTACGCCACGCCCTGTTCGGCACACAGGGCTACGCCACGCCCTGTTCGGCACACAGGGCTACGCCACGCCCTGTTCGGCACACAGGGCTACGCCACGCCCTGTTCGGCACACAGGGCTACACCACGCCCTGTTCGGCACACAGGGCTACACCACGCCCTGTTCGGCACACAGGGCTACACCACGCCCTGTTCGGCACACAGGGCTACACCACGCCCTGTTCGGCACACAGGGCTACACCACGCCCTGTTCGGCACACAGGGCTACACCACGCCCTGTTCGGTACACAGGGTTACACCACTTCCTGTTCGGCACACAGGGTTACACCACTTCCTGTTCAGCACACAGGATAGAAGGGGGACATCTAGTGATAGCATAAAAAATAAAATAAAATCATAAATAGTTACGTTAGAAACCCCTCCCTGACAGCCTGGAGCCTATTACTGAGGCTAGAGACTCCTCCCTGACAGCTTGGAGCCTATTACTGGGGCTAGAGTTCCCTCCCTGACAGCCTGGAGCCTATTACTGGTGCTAGAGACCCCTCCCTGACAGCTTGGAGCCTATTACTGGTGCTAGAGACCCCTCCCTGACAGCCTGGAGCCTATTACTGGGGCTAGAAACCCCTCCCTGACAGCCTGGAGCCTATTACTAGGGCTAGAGACCCCTCCCTGACAGCCTGGAGCCTATTACTGGGGCTAGAGACCCCTCCCTGACAGCCTGGAGCCTATTACTGGGGCTAGAGACCCCTCCCTGACAGCCTGGAGCCTATTACTGGGGCTAGAGACCCCTCCCTGACAGCCTGGAGCCTATTACTGGGGCTAGAGACCCCTCCCTGACAGCCTAGAGCCTATTACTGGGGCTAGAGACCCCTCCCTGACAGCCTGGAGCCTATTACTGGGGCTAGAAACCCCTCCCTGACAGCCTGGAGCCTATTACTGGGGCTAGAAACTCCTCCCTGACAGCCTGGAGCCTAATACTGGGGCTAGAAACCCCTCCCTGACAGCCTGGAGCCTATTACTGGGGCTAGAGACCCCTCCCTGACAGTCTGGAGCCTATTACTGGTGCTAGAGACCCCTCCCTGACAGTCTGGAGCCTATTACTGGTGCTAGAGACCCCTCCCTGACAGCCTGGAGCCCATTACTGGGGCTAGAAACCCCTCCCTGACAGCCTGGAGCCTATTACTGGGGCTAGAAACCCCTCCCTGACAGCCTGGAGCCTATTACTGGGGCTAGAGACCCCTCCCTGACAGCCTGGAGCCTATGACTGGTGCTAGAGACCCCTCCCTGACAGCCTGGAGCCAATTACTGGGGCTAGAGACCCCTCCCTGACAGCCTGGAGCCTATTACTGGGGCTAGAGACCCCTCCCTGACAGTCTGGAGCCTATTACTGGGGCTAGAGACCCCTGTCACGGAACAGCCGTGAGAAAACGAAAACGCAACCGCAATCGGTTTCCTGCCTCAATTGTCGTTGCGCTGCCAAATCAGAATCTCATGTCTGTGGATACCAGGCAGTCCAGCCTGGAGGGTCTCTGCTGTCCTGATAAGAGCAGCAGAGTTCTTTTCATGAAGCCTGGTGCCTGTGACCTGTTAGCCAGAGGTGTAAACTCAAAGCTTGTCCAAGCTGATTTCACATTCAGATGTTAATTAATGGAACCAAAAGGTCCTTTTCATACAGGGAGATCCCAGGAAGCTAGTCACAGCTTGACACCAGACAGCCTGGCTGCAGCCTTACCAGGAAGAAATGAATGTATTATACCATTTTTTGACTATTTACAGAATACAGTAAATAGGGTAGTTATGAGAGCGGTATCATTGGATCCGTAGGGTCATGCTGGATCTCTTGATACCAGTCGAGAGGGGCCCGGGGCCCCTACAACCCAGGTATGAATCTTCTCAGGAACCTGACCCGCTGCCCTAGCCATGTCTGATGTCATATTAATCTGTATTTTCCGACAAGTATGAATCGGTTATCCCCCTAAATATAACGTGTATCATTTGTGAGTTACGGCAGTTTGTAAGTTTAAAACCTAAAATCTCTCAGAAGAAATAAACTGTCATTGGTGGGTAACTCAGAGGGGGCCGGCATTGTCACACCCCCAAACCAGCTTCATCAAATGCACATGGCCGGCAGGCGGGCCTTCAGTCCTCCACATTCCATCTGTATGAGAGCTGTCTGGTGCTAGCCAGAGGACACATGGCTAGCGGCCATCTTGATCGGCCATCTTGTCTGAACTGAAACAAAGGACATTTTCCATTTTGCTTGGATTATAAATTGAGCTGAAACAAAGGACTTTACCAAGGAACTTAGTTTCTGGAAAGATGTCCTTTAGTGGGAAGAATCAAAGTATTTTTTCTCCCTTTCTTTATTTTCCTACTGTGTTATCTCATGTCTCAATAATTGTTGATTTTAATAATTGTCTGTATATATTAATTATTTATATTGCCGTGAATAAAAGACTTTATTAAAGTCATTCACTGTTCCGCTACCCTGCTTTTCAGCCATACACAGAAACTGATCCCAGGTCTCTGGAGAGACGCTACTACTATTGTTGATATCTAGACAGAATAGAGTGTGTTTAACCGTTTTTTATTCGCAGGACTAGTCAGTCGGGTCCACTGGCCCATACCAGTGGTGGTGGCAGTTATACCCTGAAATTGTGTGTAAGTTGTAATTACCGTACCTCACAGGCTCCCTTCTGGTCGGGCTGCTGCCCAAATTTCTATCTGCTTCTGCGCAAAGATTGTGACCAAAGCTTGCATGGTCTGTGTGCTGAAACCGATTGGAAGGCAATTTGCGGTCTGACCACTAGGGCTCTTGTGACAACCCCTCCCTGACAGTCTAGAGCCAATTACTGGGGCTAGAGACTGCCCCCCCCCTGACAGCCTGGAGCCTATTACTGGTGCTAGAGACCCCTCCCTGACAGTCTGGAGCCTATTACTGGGGCTAGAAACCCCTCCCTGACAGCCTGGAGCCTATTACTGGGGCTAGAAACTCCTCCCTGACAGCCTGGAGCCTAATACTGGGGCTAGAAACCCCTCCCTGACAGCCTGGAGCCTATTACTGGTGCTAGAAACCCCTCCCTGACAGCCTGGAGCCTATTACTGGGGCTAGAAACCCCTCCCTGACAGCCGCCTGGAGCCTATTACTGGGGCTAGAGACCCCTCCCTGACAGCCTGGAGCCTAATACTGGGGCTAGAAACCCCTCCCTGACAGCCTGGAGCCTATTACTGGTGCTAGAAACCCCTCCCTGACAGCCTGGAGCCTATTACTGGGGCTAGAAACCCCTCCCTGACAGCCTGGAGCCTATTACTGGGACTAGAGACCCCTCCCTGACAGCCTGGAGCCTATTACTGGGGCTAGAAACCCCTCCCTGACAGCCTGGAGCCTATGACTGGTGCTAGAAACCCCTCCCTGACAGCCTGGAGCCTATTACTGGGGCTAGAAACCCTTCCCTGACAGCCTGGAGCCTATTACTGGGGCTAGAGACCCCTCCCTGACAGCCTGGAGCCTATTACTGGGGCTAGAGACCCCTCCCTGACAGCCTGGAGCCTATTACTGGGGCTAGAAACCCCTCCCTGACAGCCTGGAGCCTATTACTGGGGCTATAAAACCCTCCCTGACAGTCTGGAGCCTATTACTGGGGCTAGAAACCCCTCCCTGACAGCCTGGAGCCTATGACTGGTGCTAGAAACCCCTCCCTGACAGCCTGGAGCCTATGACTGGTGCTAGAAACCCCTCCCTGACAGCCTGGAGCCTATTACTGGTGCTAGAAACCCCTCCCTGACAGCCTGGAGCCTATTACTGGGGCTAGAAACCCCTCCCTGACAGTCTGGAGCCTATTACTGGGGCTAGAACCCCCCCCCCCCTGACAGCCTGGAGCCTATTACTGGTGCTAGAGACCCCTCCCTGACAACCTGGAGCCTATTACTGGGGTTAGAGACCCCTCCCTGACAGCCGGGAGCCTATTACTGGGGCTAGAGACCCCTCCCTGACAGCCTGGAGCCTATTACTGGGGCTAGAGACCCCTCCCTGACAGCCTGGAGCCTATTACTGGTGCTGGAAACCCCTCCCTGACAGCCTGGAGCCTATTACTGGTGCTAGAGACCCCTCCCTGACAGCCTGGAGCCTATTACTGGTGCTAGAAACCCCTCCCTGACAGCCTGGAGCCTATTACTGGGGCTAGAAACCCCTCCCTGACAGCCTGGAGCCTATTACTGGGGCTAGAAACCCCTCCCTGACAGCCTGGAGCCTATTACTGGGACTAGAGACCCCTCCCTGACAGCCTGGAGCCTATTACTGGGTCTAGAAACCCCTCCCTGACAGCCTGGAGCCTATTACTGGGGCTAGAGACCCCTCTCTGACAGCCTGGAGCCTATTACTGGGGCTAGAGACCCCTCCCTGAAAGCCTGGAGCCTATTACTGGTGCTAGAAACCCCTCCCTGACAGCCTGGAGCCAATTACTGGGACTAGAGACCCCTCCCTGACAGCCTGGAGCCTATTACTGGGTCTAGAAACCCCTCCCTGACAGCCTGGAGCCTATTACTGGGACTAGAGACCCCTCCCTGACAGCCTGGAGCCTATTACTGGGTCTAGAAACCCCTCCCTGACAGCCTGGAGCCTATTACTGGGGCTAGAGACCCCTCCCTGACAGCCTGGAGCCTATTACTGGTGCTAGAAACCCCTCCCTGACAGCCTGGAGCCTATTACTGGGGCTAGAAACCCCTCCCTGACAGCCTGGAGCCAATTACTGGTGCTAGAAACCCCTCCCTGAAAGCCTGGAGCCTATTACTGGGGCTAGAGACCCCTCCCTGACAGCCTGGAGCCTATTACTGGTGCTAAAAACCCCTCCCTGACAGCCTGGAGCCTATTAATGGGGCTAGAAACCCCTCCCTGACAGCCTGGAGCCTATTACTGGGGCTAGAGACTCCTCCCTGACAGCCTGGAGCCTATTACTGGGGCTAGAGACCCCTCCCTGACAGCCTGGAGCCTATTACTGGGGCTAGAGACCCCTCCCTGACAGCCTGGAGCCTATTACTGGGGCTAGAGACTCCTCCCTGACAGCCTGGAGCCTATTACTGGGGCTAGAAACCCCTCCCTGACAGCCTGGAGCCTATTACTGGGGCTAGAGACCCCTCCCTGACAGCCTGGAGCCTATTACTGGGGCTAGAAACCCCTCCCTGACAGCCTGGAGCCTATTACTGGTGCTAGAGACCCCTCCCTGACAGTCTGGAGCCTATTACTGGGGCTAGAGACCCCTCCCTGACAACCTGGAGCCTATTACTGGGGTTAGAGATCCCTCCCTGACAGCCTGGAGCCTATTACTGGGGCTAGAGACCCCTCCCTGACAGCCTGGAGCCTATTACTGGGGCTAGAGACTCCTCCCTGACAGCCTGGAGCCTATTACTGGGGCTAGAAACCCCTCCCTGACAGCCTGGAGCCTATTACTGGGGCTAGAAACCCCTCCCTGACAGCCTGGAGCCTATTACTGGGGCTAGAGACCCCTCCCTGACAGCCTGGAGCCTATTACTGGGGCTAGAGACCCCTCCCTGACAGCCTGGAGCCTATTACTGGTGCTAGAAACCCCTCCCTGACAGAGTGGAGCCTATTACTGGGGCTAGAGACCCCTCCCTGACAGCCTGGAGCCTATTACTGGGGCTAGAAACCCCTCCCTGACAGCCTGGAGCCTATTACTGGGGCTAGAAACCCCTCCCTGACAGCCTGGAGCCTATTACTGGTGCTAAAAACCCCTCCCTGACAGCCTGGAGCCTATTACTGGGGCTAGAGACCCCTCCCTGACAGCCTGCAGTCTATTACTGGTGCTAGAAACCCCTCCCTGACAGCCTGGAGCCTATTACTGGGGCTAGAGACCCCTCCCCGACAGCCTGGGGCCTATTACTGGTGCTAGAAACCCCTCCCTGACAGCCTGGAGCCTATTACTGGGGCTAGAAACCCCTCCCTGACAGCCTGGAGCCTATTACTGGGGCTAGAGACCCCTCCCTGACAGCCTGGAGCCTATTACCCGGGCTAGAAACCCCTCCCTGACAGCCTGGAGCCTATTACTGGTGCTAGAGACCCCTCCCTGACAGCCTGGAGCCTATTACTGGTGCTAGAAACCCCTCCCTGACAGCCTGGAGCCTATTACTGGTGCTAGAAACCCCTCCCTGACAGCCTGGAGCCTATTACTGGGGCTAGAGACCCCTCCCTGACAGCCTGGAGCCTATTACTGGGGCTAGAAACCCCTCCCTGACAGCCTGGAGCCTATTACCCGGGCTAGAAACCCCTCCCTGACAGCCTGGAGCCTATTACTGGTGCTAGAGACCCCTCCCTGACAGCCTGGAGCCTATTACTGGTGCTAAAAACCCCTCCCTGACAGCCTGGAGCCTATTAATGGGGCTAGAAACTCCTCCCCGACAGCCTGGAGCCTATTACTGGGGCTAGAAACCCCTCCCTGACAGCCTGGAGCCTATTACTGGGGCTAGAGACTCCTCCCCGACAGCCTGGAGCCTATTACTGGGGCTAGAAACCCCTCCCTGACAGCCTGGAGCCTATTACTGGTGCTAGAGACCCCTCCCTGACAGCCTGGAGCCTATTACTGGGGCTAGAAACCCCTCCCTGACAGCCTGGAGCCTATTACTGGGGCTAGAAACCCCTCCCTGACAGCCTGGAGCCTATTACTGGTGCTAGAGACTCCTCCCTGACAGTCTGGAGCCTATTACTGGGGCTAGAGACCCCTCCCTGACAGCCTGGAGCCTATTACTGGGGTTAGAGACCCCTCCCTGACAGCCTGGAGCCTATTACTGGGGCTAGAGACTCCTCCCTGACAGCCTGGAGCCTATTACTGGGGCTAGAAACCCCTCCCTGACAGCCTGGAGCCTATTACTGGGGCTAGAGACTCCTCCCTGACAGCCTGGAGCCTATTACTGGGGCTAGAAACCCCTCCCTGACAGCCTGGAGCCTATTACTGGGGCTAGAAACCCCTCACTGACAGCCTGGAGCCTATTACTGGGGCTAGAGACCCCTCCCTGACAGCCTGGAGCCTATTACTGGGGCTAGAGACCCCTCCCTGACAGCCTGGAGCCTATTACTGGTGCTAGAGACCCGTCCCTGACAGCCTGGAGCCTATTACTGGTGCTAGAAACCCCTCCCTGACAGAGTGGAGCCTATTACTGGGGCTAGAGACCCCTCCCTGACAGCCTGGAGCCTATTACTGGTGCTAGAAACCCCTCCCTGACAGAGTGGAGCCCATTACTGGGGCTAGAGACCCCTCCCTGACAGCCTGGAGCCTATTACTGGGGCTAGAGACCCTCCCTGACAGCCTGGAGCCTATTACTGGTGCTAGAAACCCCTCCCTGACAGCCTGGAGTCTATTACTGGTGCTAGAGACCCCTCCCTGACAGCCTGGAGCCTATTACTGGGGCTAGAAACCCCTCCCTGACAGCCTGGAGCCTATTACTGGTGCTAGAGACCCCTCCCCGACAGCCTGGAGCCTATTACTGGGGCTAGAGACCCTCCCTGACAGCCTGGAGCCTATTACTGGTGCTAGAAACCCCTCCCTGACAGCCTGGAGTCTATTACTGGTGCTAGAGACCCCTCCCTGACAGCCTGGAGCCTATTACTGGGGCTAGAAACCCCTCCCTGACAGCCTGGAGCCTATTACTGGTGCTAGAGACCCCTCCCCGACAGCCTGGAGCCTATTACTGGGGCTAGAAACCCCTCCCTGACAGCCTGGAGCCTATTACTGGGGCTAGAAACCCCTCCCTGACAGCCTGGAGCCTATTACTGGGGCTAGAAACCCCTCCCTGACAGCCTGGAGCCTATTACTGGTGCTAGAGACCCCTCCCCGACAGCCTGGAGCCTATTACTGGGGCTAGAAACCCCTCCCTGACAGCCTGGAGCCTATTACTGGGGCTAGAAACCCCTCCCTGACAGCCTGGAGCCTATTACTGGTGCTAGAAACCCCTCCCTGACAGCCTGGAGCCTATTAATGGGGCTAGAAACCCCTCCCTGACAGCCTGGAGCCTATTACTGGTGCTAGAAACCCCTCCCTGACAGCCTGGAGCCTATTACTGGGGCTAGAGACCCCTCCCTGACAGCCTGGAGCCTATTACTGGGGCTAGAGACCCCTCCCTGACAGCCTGGAGCCTATTACTGGTGCTAGAAACCCCTCCCTGACAGCCTGGAGCCTATTACTGGGGCTAGAAACCCTTCCCTGACAGCCTGGAGCCCATTACTGGGGCTAGAAACCCCTCCCTGACAGCCTGGAGCCTATTACTGGGGCTAGAGACCCCTCCCTGACAGCCTGGAGCCTATTACTGGGGCTAGAGACCCCTCCCTGACAGCCTGGAGCCTATTACTGGGGCTAGAGACCCCTCCCTGACAGCCTGGAGCCTATTACTGGGGCTAGAGACCCCTCACTGACAGCCTGGAGCCTATTACTGGGGCTAGAGACCCCTCCCTGACAGCCTGGAGCCTATTACTGGGGCTAGAGACCCCTCCCTGACAGCCTGGAGCCTATTACTGGGGCTAGAGACCCCTCACTGACAGCCTGGAGCCTATTACTGGGGCTAGAGACCTCTCCCTGACAGCCTGGAGCCTATTACTGGGGCTAGAGACCCCTCCCTGACAGCCTGGAGCCTATTACTGGTGCTAGAGACCCCTCACTGACAGCCTGGAGCCTATTACTGGGGCTAGAAACCCCTCCCTGACAGCCTGGAGCCTATTACTGGGGCTAGAAACCCCTCCCTGACAGCCTGGAGCCTATTACTGGGGCTAGAGACCCCTCCCTGACAGCCTGGAGCCTATTACTGGGGCTAGAGACCCCTCCCTGACAGCCTGGAGCCTATTACTGGTGCTAGAAACCCCTCCCTGACAGCCTGGAGCCTATTACTGGGGCTAGAGACCCCTCCCTGACAGCCTGGAGCCTATTACTGGGGCTAGAGACCCCTCCCTGACAGCCTGGAGCCTATTACTGGTGCTAGAAACCCCTCCCTGACAGCCTGGAGCCTATTACTGGGGCTAGAAACCCTTCCCTGACAGCCTGGAGCCCATTACTGGGGCTAGAAACCCCTCCCTGACAGCCTGGAGCACATTACTGGGGCTAGAGACCCCTCCCTGACAGCCTGGAGCCTATTACTGCGGCTAGAGACCCCTCCCTGACAGCCTGGAGCCTATTACTGGGGCTAGAGACCCCTCCCTGACAGCCTGGAGCCTATTACTGGGGCTAGAGACCCCTCACTGACAGCCTGGAGCCTATTACTGGGGCTAGAGACCCCTCCCTGACAGCCTGGAGCCTATTACTGGGGCTAGAGACCCCTCCCTGACAGCCTGGAGCCTATTACTGGGGCTAGAGACCCCTCCCTGACAGCCTGGAGCCTATTACTGGGGCTAGAGACCCCTCCCTGACAGCCTGGAGCCTATTACTGGGGCTAGAAACCCCTCCCTGACAGCCTGGAGCCTATTACTGGGGCTAGAAACCCCTCCCTGACAGCCTGGAGCCTATTACTGGTGCTAGAGACCCCTCCCCAACAGCCTGGAGCCTATTACTGGGGCTAGAAACCCCTCCCTGACAGCCTGGAGCCTATTACTGAGGCTAGAAACCCCTCCCTGACAGCCTGGAGCCTATTACTGGTGCTAGAGACTCCTCCCTGACAGTCTGGAGCCTATTACTGGGGCTAGAGACCCCTCCCTGACAGCCTGGAGCCTATTACTGGGGTTAGAGACCCCTCCCTGACAGCCTGGAGCCTATTACTGGGGCTAGAGACTCCTCCCTGACAGCCTGGAGCCTATTACTGGGGCTAGAAACCCCTCCCTGACAGCCTGGAGCCTATTACTGGGGCTAGAGACTCCTCCCTGACAGCCTGGAGCCTATTACTGGGGCTAGAAACCCCTCCCTGACAGCCTGGAGCCTATTACTGGGGCTAGAAACCCCTCACTGACAGCCTGGAGCCTATTACTGGGGCTAGAGACCCCTCCCTGACAGCCTGGAGCCTATTACTGGGGCTAGAGACTCCTCCCTGACAGCCTGGAGCCTATTACTGGGGCTAGAAACCCCTCCCTGACAGCCTGGAGCCTATTACTGGGGCTAGAGACCCCTCCCTGACAGCCTGGAGCCTATTACTGGTGCTAGAGACCCCTCCCTGACAGCCTGGAGCCTATTACTGGGGCTAGAAACCCCTCCCTGACAGCCTGGAGCCTATTACTGGGGCTAGAGACCCCTCCCTGACAGCCTGGAGCCTATTACTGGTGCTAGAGACCCCTCCCTGACAGCCTGGAGCCTATTACTGGGGCTAGAGACCCCTCCCTGACAGCCTGGAGCTTATTACTCGGGCTAGAGACCCCTCCCTGACAGCCTGGAGCCTATTACTGGTGCTAGAGACCCCTCCCTGACAGCCTGGAGCCTATTACTGGAGCTAGAGACCCCTCCCTGACAATCTGGAGCCTATTACTGGTGCTAGAAACCCCTCCCTGACAGCCTAGAGCCTATTACTGGGGCTAGAGACCCCTCCCCGACAGCCTGGAGCCTATTACTGGTGCTAGAGACCCCTCCCCGACAGCCTGGAGCCTATTACTGGGGCTAGAAACCCTTCCCTGACAGCCTGGAGCCTATTACTGGGGCTAGAGACCCCTCCCTGACAGCCTGGAGCCTATTACTGGGGCTAGAGACATCTCCCTGACAGCCTGGAGCTTATTACTCGGGCTAGAGACCCCTCCCTGACAGCCTGGAGCCTATTACTGGTGCTAGAGACCCCTCCCTGACAGCCTGGAGCCTATTACTGGGGCTAGAGACCCCTCCCTGACAGCCTGGAGCCTATTACTGGTGCTAGAGAGCCCTCCCTGACAGCCTGGAGCCTATTACTGGGGCTAGAGACCCCTCCCTGACAGCCTGGAGCCTATTACTGGGGCTAGAGACCCCTCCCTGACAGCCTGGAGCCTATTACTGGGGCTAGAGACCCCTCCCTGACAGCCTGGAGCCTATTACTGGGGCTAGAGACCCCTCCCTGACAGCCTGGAGCCTATTACTGGGGCAAGAGACCCCTCCCTGACAGCCTGGAGCCTATTACTGGGGCTAGAAACCCCCCCCCCCCTGACAGCCTGGAGCCTATTACTGGTGCTAGAACCCCCCCCCCCCCCCCCCGACAGCCTGGAGCCTATTACTGGTGCTAGAAACCCCCCCCCCCCCCCTGACAGCCTGGAGCCTATTACTGGTGCTAGAGACCCCTCCCTGACAGCCTGGAGCCTATTACTGGGGCTAGAGACCCCTCCCTGACAGCCTGGAGCCTATTACTGGTGCTAGAAACCCCTCCCTGACAGCCGCCTGGAGCCTATTACTGGGGCTAGAGACCCCTCCCTGACAGCCTGGAGCCTAATACTGGGGCTAGAAACCCCTCCCTGACAGCCTGGAGCCTATTACTGGTGCTAGAAACCCCTCCCTGACAGCCTGGAGCCTATTACTGGGGCTAGAAACCCCTCCCTGACAGTCTAGAGCCTATTACTGGGGCTAGAGACCCCTCCCTGACAGCCTGGAGCCTATTACTGGTGCTAGAGACCCCTCCCCGACAGCCTGGAGCCTATTACTGGTGCTAGAGACCCCTCCCCGACAGCCTGGAGCCTATTACTGGTGCTAGAAACCCCTCCCTGACAGCTTGGAGCCTATTGCTGGGGCTAGAGACCCCTCCCTGACAGCCTGGAGCCAATTACTGGGGCTAGAGACCCCTCCCTGACAGCCTGGAGTCTATTACTGGGGTTAGAGACCCCTCCCTGACAGCCTGGAGCCTATTACTGGGGCTAGAACCCCCCCCCCCCCCCCCTGACAGCCTGGAGCCTATTACTGGTGCTAGAACCCCCCCCCCCCCCCCCCCCGACAGCCTGGAGCCTATTACTGGGGCTAGAGACCCCTCCCTGACAGCCTGGAGCCTATTACTGGGGCTAGAGACCCCTCCCTGACAGCCTGGAGCCTATTACTGGGGCTAGAGACCCCTCCCTGACAGCCTGGAGCCTATTACTGGGGCTAGAGACCCCTCCCTGACAGCCTGGAGCCTATTACTGGGGCTAGAGACCCCTCCCTGACAGCCTGGAGCCTATTACTGGGGCTAGAAACCCCTCACTGACAGCCTGGAGCCTATTACTGGGGCTAGAGACCCCTCCCCGACAGCCTGGAGCCTATTACTGGGGCTAGAAACCCCTCCCTGACAGCCTGGAGCCTATTACTGGTGCTAGAAACCCCTCCCTGACAGCCTGGAGCCTATTACTGGTGCTAAAAACCCCTCCCTGACAGCCTGGAGCCTATTACTGGGGCTAGAAACCCCTCCCTGACAGCCTGGAGCCTATTACTGGGGCTAGAGACCCCTCCCTGACAGCCTGGAGCTTATTACTCGGGCTAGAGACCCCTCCCTGACAGCCTGGAGCCTATTACTGGGGCTAGAGACTCCTCCCCGACAGCCTGGAGCCTATTACTGGGGCTAGAAACCCCTCCCTGACAGCTTGGAGCCTATTACTGGGGCTAGAAACCCCTCCCTGACAGCCTGGAGCCTATTACTGGGGCTAGAGACCCCTCCCTGACAGCCTGGAGCCTATTACTGGGGCTAGAGACCCCTCCCTGACAGCCTGGAGCCTATTACTGGGGCTAGAAACCCCTCCCTGACAGCTTGGAGCCTATTACTGGGGCTAGAAACCCCTCCCTGACAGCCTGGAGCCTATTACTGGGGCTAGAGACCCCTCCCTGACAGCCTGGAGCCTATTACTGGTGCTAGAGACCCCTCCCCGACAGCCTGGAGCCTATTACTGGTGCTAGAGACCCCTCCCCGACAGCCTGGAGCCTATTACTGGTGCTAGAAACCCCTCCCTGACAGCCTGGAGCCTATTACTGGGGCTAGAGACCCCTCCCTGACAGCCTGGAGCCTATTACTGGGGCTAGAGACCCCTCCCTGACAGCCTGGAGCCTATTACTGGGGCTAGAAACCCCTCCCTGACAGCCTGGAGCCTATTACTGGGGCTAGAAACCCCTCCCTGAAAGCCTGGAGCCTATTACTGGAGCTAGAAACCCCTCCCTGGCAGCCTGGAGCCTATTACTGGTGCTAGAAACCCCTCCCTGACAGCCTGGAGCCTATTACTGGTGCTAGAAACCCCTCCCTGACAGCCTGGAGCCTATTACTGGAGCTAGAAACCCCTCCCTGACAGCCTGGAGCCTATTACTGGTGCTAGAAACCCCTCCCTGACAGCCTGGAGCCTATTACTGGTGCTAGAAACCCCTCCCTGACAGCCTGGAGCCTATTACTGGTGCTAGAGACCCCTCCCTGACAGCCTGGAGCTTATTACTGGGGCTAGAGACCCCTCCCTGACAGCCTGGAGCTTATTACTCGGGCTAGAGACCCCTCCCTGACAGCCTGGAGCCTATTACTGGGGCTAGAGACTCCTCCCCGACAGCCTGGAGCCTATTACTGGGGCTAGAAACCCCTCCCTGACAGCTTGGAGCCTATTACTGGGGCTAGAAACCCCTCCCTGACAGCCTGGAGCCTATTACTGGGGCTAGAGACCCCTCCCTGACAGCCTGGAGCCTATTACTGGGGCTAGAGACCCCTCCCTGACAGCCTGGAGCCTATTACTGGGGCTAGAAACCCCTCCCTGACAGCTTGGAGCCTATTACTGGGGCTAGAAACCCCTCCCTGACAGCCTGGAGCCTATTACTGGGGCTAGAGACCCCTCCCTGACAGCCTGGAGCCTATTACTGGTGCTAGAGACCCCTCCCCGACAGCCTGGAGCCTATTACTGGTGCTAGAGACCCCTCCCCGACAGCCTGGAGCCTATTACTGGTGCTAGAGACCCCTCCCCGACAGCCTGGAGCCTATTACTGGTGCTAGAAACCCCTCCCTGACAGCCTGGAGCCTATTACTGGTGCTAGAAACCCCTCCCTGACAGCCTGGAGCCTATTACTGGTGCTAGAGACCCCTCCCTGACAGCCTGGAGCTTATTACTCGGGCTAGAGACCCCTCCCTGACAGCCTGGAGCCTATTACTGGTGCTAGAGACCCCTCCCTGACAGCCTGGAGCCTATTACTGGTGCTAGAGACCCCTCCCTGACAGCCTGGAGCCTATTACTGGGGCTAGAGACCCCTCCCTGACAGCCTGGAGCCTATTACTGGTGCTAGAGACCCGTCCCTGACAGCCTGGAGCCTATTACTGGTGCTAGAGACCCCTCCCTGACAGCCTGGAGCCTATTACTGGGGCTAGAAACCCCTCCCTGACAGCCTGGAGCCTATTACTGGTGCTAGAGACCCCTCCCTGACAGCCTGGAGCCTATTACTGGGGCTAGAGACCCCTCCCCGACAGCCTGGAGCCTATTACTGGTGCTAGAAACCCCTCCCTGACAGCCTGGAGCCTATTACTCTAGAAGGAATTTTTGCTCTGGACAGAGAGTCTTCCGCATCTAACATCTCAGCAACTGGAGCCGGACACACAGTCTCAGGAAGGTTAGCCTATTCTCAGCTGGTGCATAGATCATTGCCCTGAATGCTGTATAACCTATGGTGCCTATTCTCAGCTGGTGCATAGATCATTGCCCTGAATGCTGTATAACCTATGGTGCCTATTCTCAGCTGGTGCATAGATCATTGCCCTGAATGCTGTATAACCTATGATGCCTACTCTCAGCTGGTGCATAGATCATTGCCCTGAATGCTGGATAATGTATGGTGCATAGATTAGCCAGCATTCGGGGCCACGAACCTGTGAGAAGGGCGGCTGACTGGCACATTTCTGACCCCCCAATCGCCATACAGGCTGCTGTACAAAGGATACTGCTTCATCACCTCCTTGTAGTTCACAGTGTCCCGGATATCTGCAGGAAAGAAGAATGAATCATGACATGACAACCAATCACAAGGCAGGACTCCACACCCAACCACGGTCATGTGATCCACGGCACAGATGTGTCCTAAGAGGTGTGGCTCTCCGTGGCAGAACTGGATTATCCCAGCTGCCAGACAATGACCTCAATTCACTAAGCTTATCTCCTGTCTTTAATAACGTTTCTAGAGTTATCACCATGGTGATGAGGCGTCTACAGTCCTGGCCAAAAGTTTTGAGACGGTCAAAAATATTTGTTTTCACAAAGTTTGCTGCTAAACTGCTTTTAGATCTTTGTTTCAGTTGTTTATGTGATGTACGGAAATATCATTATAAGCACTTCATACGTTTCAAAGGCTTTTCTTGAACATTCCATGAGATTTATGCAGAGTCAGTATTTGCAGTGTTGGCCCTTCTGTTTCAGGACCTCTGCAATGCGACTAGGCATGCTCTCAATCAACTTCTGGGCCAAATCCTGACTGATAGCAACACACTCTTTCATAATCACTTCTTTGAGTTTCTCTGAAGTAGTTGGTTTTTGTTTGTCCACCCGCCTCTTGAGGAATGACCACAAGTTCTCAATGGGATTAAGATCTGGGGAGTTTCCAGGCCATGGACCCAAAGTTTCAATGTTTTGGCCCCAGAGCCACGTCCTGAAACAGAAGGGCCAACACTGCAAATACTGACTCTGCATAAATCTCATGTAATTGTCAGTAAAAGCCTTTGAAACGTATGAAGTGCTTGTCATGATATAGCAGCTAGTTATGATGAGGGTAATACATAAACATATTCTTTCATTTTTCTGACTGTATCATAGGGGATTGTCTGTTTGCCAGTCTGGCTTTGAAGGCGGGCAACTAGCTTCCTGGAATTCTGTATAAAATGTAAATTACCTCTATCATTGTCTGCTTCAAATTAGGAAACCCTTAGGGCCCGTTTCCACTAGTGCGACGCGATTTCGCCGGCATTCCGACGCTTGTAAAAACGCATGCGGGTGCGTTTCCGCATGCGTTTTACCCGCGATTTCGCGTGCGATTTCGCATGGCAGGGTGCCATGCGAAATTAACCATGACACTGCCAGGACAAAATAACATTGGGAAGGGTGCGAAATCGCACGCGAAATCGCGGGTAAAAACGTATGTACCAAACGCATGCGTTTTTACTATTAAATACATTAGCGGCGATTCGCACGGATTCCCGACGCAGGCGAAAACTGTGGGTCCCGCCGTGCAGATTTGGCCCGCTGCCAAATCGCTCCCGCACGCCGCACAGGTGGAAACAGCCCCATCCACTAACATTAGCTATGCGAATCCGCATGCAGTGCCCGCATGCGGATTCGCCCTAGTGGAAACGAGCCCTTAGACAGTTGCTGTGAAGCCTTTACAGGTGGTCAGACCATGTTGTCTGAATACTGTCTCAGAGGTGTATTGTGCTTGGAAGCAATTGTCACCTAGACTGGCTGCAGTATGCTTTGCCACAGCTCACACCAGCACAGGGCCAGGAATTTACACAGGACATCCTGCTGCAATGTGAAAGCCTTAATCAATTGTCACCTTTAACCTGGGGAAATTGGATGTTAAGGAAGCCCCGTCCAAACAGGCTTGCAGCCTCAAGGCAGATATTCCAGCATAAAAAGCAGGGGACAGATACCTAAAATCAGTCCTCTCCTGACGGTAGCTGCAGCTGGAGTCCCGGCCCAAGCTAATGCTGGATACACACCATGCGTTTCCGCGTTCGTTGCGTCCGTCGATACGCGTCGATTCGATTATTTTCGACATGTCCGATTCGCGGGTCGATGGATCGTTAGGTCGATTTGCCATACTTTACATGGCGTTCGACCTAATAATCATCGAAATGTGTTCGGAAATGCTCGGAAATAATCGAATCGACGCGTATCGACGGTCGCATTCGACGCGGAAACGCATGGTGTGTATCCAGCATAAGGGGCTCCTGGTCAAGCCAGAACTGTGTCCATCCACAAAAGTCCAAGGTTCTTCTATCTGGATCCCTGTATTTTGGTAAGCAAATCGCTTTGTGTATATCTTTGTAAACTCTTAATTTTGTAACTTTTCATTTTGTTTTTTGTACATCTTTTGTATATATTCTGTTCTGTATTGTTCCACTTTTTTCCTGGAATATTAAATTATTATTTAATAAGCTTGACTTCTGCGGTACTAAACTAACACTCATAGCCTAGAGGAGACTGCAGTGTAGCTGTGTATAAGTTTCATGCCTAATTGTACGCTTGAGCAACACTACCGTATGAGATTGTAATTGCATTGTGTGAATGGGGCACTTCTGCGCTCGACAGTCGAGTGGGAAGTCTAACAGTATCGCTCAGAACTACTGTTAGTGGTTTTGCTGCACGACAGTGTAAGATTCCAACTGTGTGTGTGTGCGTTTCACTCGGCAGCTGAGTGAAAGTGTCTAGCAAACCGCTAGTGGTGGCAGTAAGGAGCTTTTGAGGGGTCCCAGCCTTGTCTGTAGCTTGAATAAGGCTGCTCCCCGCTTGATCCGGTCAAACTTGCAGTCGGGAACCGTATACGCAGGCGTGCCGCGTGCCGGTTCTTGACAGTGCTTATAATGTTATTTCATTACATCACATAAACTGAAACAAAGATCCAAAAGCAGTTTAGCAGCAAACTTTGTGAAAACTCATATTTTTGACAGTCTCAAAACTTTTGGTCAGGACTGTAGAATTCAGGACACATTTTACCTCAGGCAAACCTAAAGTTACCTCTTCTATCTTTAAGTTAAGGTGAGATCTCTAAAGTTAACTCTTCAATCCTTAAAATAACTCCAGAATTCTAAAGTAAAACACAGGTTATTAATTAACTGCATGTGAAAATAACTACAGAGGAGGTAACTTAAGGAATGAAGAGATAAGATAACTCTTACTGTGTGAGGTAAGTTTTCTCTTGCCTTATCTCCAGCAAGATCTTAGTGAATTGAGGCCAAAGTCTGATCCCTGCTCAGTAGCTCTGACCCTGGCTACTTCCAGTACCGCAGACTGCCTGTGCCCCCAGCAGCAATCTACCCAAACAGCTCAGTCTGTGCCCCGCCCACAGCAATCTGAGGAGCAGGGAGGATGCAATGTCCACAAAAGCAACCTCACTAACCTTCTTCCCTGCCTCTTGTACTTATTTCGCACCCTTCCAGTCATGATTACCCGCCAGAAGCTCAAAGACCTCCAAAATGCAAGCTTTAGATTCAAAAAAAGTCGCATAATCCGTGTAACTATGCACCTAAACAGAACGAGGGGTGGATTGGGAGTACCAAACCTAACATATCACACGGCAGCCCAAATAGCCCAACTGGCTCAAATCCACTCGAAATTTATTGCACCTTTATGGGCACAACTGGAGTCTGACCTTTTACAACCATATACTTTACCAGCCCTACACTGGTCCTTAACTCCTCTACCCGCTTCAGTGAAACTCAAGTCCCCCCATCAGCCCACTCACTATCAATATGGCGGTCCCTTAGATACAAAAAAAACACACAACAACTTACAAACGAAAGTTCCCTCATCTCTACTGTTATATGGCAATCCTATGTCTAGATCCGAGGGCCTTCAGATGGCGGAAACTCAAACAAATTTTGCATCTTAAAGGGAACCTTAAATGAACGGGGGGTAAAGAGTTTCACTTACCTGGGGCTATTACCAGCCCCCTGCAGCAGTCCTGTGCCCTCGGAGCCGCTCTGGAATCCTCCGGTCCCCCGCTGTCACTTAGTTTCGTTTTTAACGACTCACCAGTCGGCCGGCCGCCATGCGTATTATTGGAAGCATTTCCTACTGTAATTAGCGCTGTTGCGGACCGCAACACGTACAAAAATACGCGTTACCGCATTCCACACGCGTATGTGGCAACGCGTATTTTTGTATGCGTTGCGGTCCGCAACAGCGCTAATTACAGTAGGAAATGCTTCTAATAATACGCATGGCGGCCGGCGACTGGTGAGTCGTCAAAAACGAAACTAAGTGACAGCGGGGGGCCAGAGGATTCCAGAGCGGCGCCGAGGGCACAGGACTGCTGTAGGGGGCTGGTAATAGCCCCAGGTAAGTGAAACTCTATACCCCCCGATCAGTTAAGGTTCCCTTTAAACATCTAATAATAAAATGACAAAATACCTACTTGGGCCCAATTTAAAAGCCAGCTGGATTTTCCCCATCTGAATACTTTGCAGCAATGCAATTATATCATTTTGTAACATCTATAAGCCCCAACAACTTACCTATCCCCCAACGTACATCATATGAGGCACGGTGCGACCTCCGACCACTAGAGGGAGGTCTTATCTCACTGCTGTACTCTACCCTCTCACAGCCCTTTGAATTCCAGAAAGTAAAATCTATGCTCGCTTGGGAATCAGATCTTGGGATCACCCTCACCCCAGAAAGGTGGGCAAAATGTTGTACCAGCCTTTGGAAGGGTAGCAATTATTACTCTCATATTGAGACCAATTATAAGGTTCTCCACCGAGCATATATCACTCCATCAATAATGCATGGCATCGATCCATCTAAATCCAACCTATGCTTTAGAAATTGTGGAAGGGTGGGGGATATGGTGCATATTTGGTGGTTTTGCCCGAGGGTACAAACCTTCTGGGTTGAAATCACTTCAGCAATAAACACAGCACTGGAAACCTCCCTGGGTCCAGATCCCTCCCGACTTCTATTTGGGGATAAGCCCCTGAAATGGAGACATCCCGACCACCGTCTTGCACAGCACATTGCTAAAGCCGCCAGATCTCACATCGCTAGACAATGGCCACAGCCTACGCTTTCCATTCAGATGGCTGATAATATCCCCTTATATATTCTGATCTCTAAAAGGTTGCTTGCAATTACCAATGACTCCTTCCTTAAATCATGGCAGCCCTGGATGAATGCCACCAATCTTATAGGCCTTCTCTCCTGTGCATTTACTCTATGATCCTAGATTTTACTACTGTTCAACTTACTCTGCTGACCTCTTTTTCACCTGTTTTTGAAAATGTATATATTTGTATTAAGAAATGACGGCATGTGTGGTACCTGCTACCCTTGTTTGTTTACCATTCACGTTTGTATCAAGCACAGCCCCATTAAGAGCAAATGAAACATGGCCGTACTGTTGGTTTGATATTTAAAACCTAATAAAAACTTTGAAACTAAAAGCAACCTCACTGAACTCACTGCATCTGGTCATGTGATCAAAAGGCGTATACATGAAGAGAAAAAAAACAAAAACCCTTACATCTGAGGGCCCGTTTCCACTATCGCGAATCCGCATGCGTTGCCCGCATGCGGATTCGCACAGTCAGTACAAGTGGATGGGACTGTTTCCACTTGTGCGTTTTCCCGCACGTTTTTCTGTGCAGAAAAAATCTGCAGGGTAGGGCCCTCAGAATTCGCCTGCGTGTGGAATGCAGGCGAATCGCACGCAATGTATTTAATAGGGAAATCGCATGCGTTTTCCCCATGCGTTTTTTGCCGCGATTTCGCATGCGATTTCGCATAGGTATTAATGTTAATTTACACAGGCAGTGACATGGTTAAATTCGCATACAGCCCTACCTATGCAAAATCGCATGCGAAATCGCGGCAAAAAACGCATGCGGAATCGCACCCGCATGCGATTTGCCTGCGGTGATTCGCCGGCGATTCCGCAACGCTATAGTGGAAACGGGCCCTGAGGGTCCCGTGGTGGGATTGGTGGTCAGGAGGAGGAAGTGGGAAGCTTCTGGAGAGCTGGTCTTTTGTCAAAGTAAAATGTCTTTTACTTTGCTGATAATGCAAATGCCTTCAGAAGCCGCCAGTGGATGAGAACTAAATGGCAGCTGTGGCATAGTACGACAGGATTGACGGATGTTGTCACCCTCCCCAGATCACCATATGTGACATTTCTGCACCCCAGAGAGGGAGGTGACATTTCTGCACCCCAGAGAGGGAGGTGACATTTCTGCAGCCCAGAGAGGGAGGTGACATTTCTGCAGCCCAGAGAGGGAGGTGACATTTCTGCACCCCAGAGAGGGAGGTGACATTTCTGCACCCCAGAGAGGGAGGTGACATTTCTGCACCCCAGAGAGGGAGGTGACATTTCTGCACCCCAGAGAGGGAGGTGACATTTCTGCACCCCAGAGAGGGAGGTGACATTTCTGCACCCCAGAGAGGGAGGTGACATTTCTGCACCCCAGAGAGGGAGGTGACATTTCTGCACCCCAGAGAGGGAGGTGACATTTCTGCACCCCAGAGAGGGAGGTGACATTTCTGCACCCCAGAGAGGGAGGTGACATTTCTGCACCCCAGAGAGGGAGGTGACATTTCTGCACCCCAGAGAGGGAGGTGACATTTCTGTAGGCCACTTACCTATGTTGGCGGGGAAGGGGATATTGTGGACGGCCGGGTCCAGGTTGATGATATACGGAGGAGATTCCTTCTCGTGTAAGTATGCCGCCAGTCTCTGTGAAGACACAAGAAAAGGTTCAGCATTACTCTCACCAAGCATGGTGTTTCCATAATCCCTGCTGGCCAATAAGATGGGGAGAGGAAGTGACCTCATTTCCTGCACTGACAAGAGAGGACTATCAGGTGACCGTAGTGGCTGTGACGGCAGGAATGTATGGAGCAGTGATCGGTGATGTAGGAGACACGCTGGGAGCAGATAGGTGGTATGCATATGGGAGGAGACAAGGATAAGACGCCATACAGAGCCTCTGCAGCATGGCAGGCTTTGTGCGCGGATCCCGACATGCAGGGGTCAGCCAATCCAATGGTGCCCATACATGGTACAATTTTTTCATTTTTCTTTAGGTTAGATAATTTTGTTAGATTATTCCGTTAGATTGAATATAAAGATGTTTCCAACATGTCTGATCAGATTTTTATTGAAAAAAAAAACGGGATAGTCAGATCTTTTTTCTTGATCAAAAAAAAATAATTTTTTTTTAAACTTTCATTTGATTGTTCTGGTTGAATAAACGGGAACATTGAACGTTTTTACTGTCCCGTGTATGGAAACTATTAGGATACCATAGATAGCACAGACCACCAGCCACTGTCCTTGGATTGTGGCTGCTGGTCTGTCCTGTCCTGAAGGATATGCCGGGAGTTATGGGAGAGACAGGAGTTATCACACACACTATACACACCTGGGTGATAGACACTATAGCAGGCAGGGAAGGGATGGAGCTATGGAAGGGGAGGAGTCACACACTGCATATCTGGGTGATGGAGAGAACAGCAGGTATGGAGGGGTGGAGGTATGGCAGGGGGAGGAGTCAAACGCTCTCTGGGTGAGATGGAGTACAGCAGGCAGGTAGGGGAGGGGCAGAGCTATGGCAGGGGAGGAGTCATACACACTGTACACCTGGGTGATGATGGAGAGTACAGCAGGTGGGGAGGGGTGGAGCTATGGGCAGGGGGAGGAGTCACACACTCTATACCTATCTCTCGCTTTGTTATGTCTCACTCAGGCACATCAGTGAAGCATACCCATATGCTGGTATCAAACGTTTAATATCTTCATAAAATTTCCACTAAAAACACAATAAAACCTCATTGCGCAGTATGTTCGAAAAAATTGACAAACAGCCGCACTTCTGGCGCCTCCTAATTACTCACAAGCTCCATGGCGGTATCAAGCATGTCACAGCGGCACTCCTAAGGCCCTGGTAGGTGTGCTCCTGGTCCAGCCGGTCAGAATCTCCATGCTACTCCGGGCTCCCGCTTGCTACCCACCACTGCCTAGGGGGCGTGTCTGCCTCAGGCATACTGGCTCCGCCCTACGCGTTTCGTCATCCAACAGACTCCTCATTTTAACATACTGCGCAATGAGGTTTTATTGTGTTTTTAGTGGAAATTTTATGAAGATATTAAACGTTTGATACCAGCATATGGGTATGCTTCACTGATGTGCCTGAGTGAGACATAAAGCGAGAGATCCACCTGCAAAACGAGGTGGTTTTAATCTGGTGAGCCTCTCCATCTTTGGGTGGTGGAGTCACGAGTGGAAGCACTGAGTAATCACCCAGGTATAGCGAGAGTGTGTGACTCCTCCCCCCTGCCCATAGCTCCTCCCCTCCCCGACCTGCTGTACTCTCCCATCATCACCCAGGTGAGCCTCTCCATCTTTGGGTGGTGGAGTCACGAGTGACAGCACTGAGTAATCACCCAGGTATAGAGAGTGTGTGTGTGACTCCTCCCCCTGCCCATAGCTCCTCCCCTTCCTGACCTGCTGTACTCTCCATCATCACCCAGGTATAGCGAGAGTGTGTGACTCCTCCCCCCTGCCCATAGCTCCTCCCCTCCCCTGCCTGACCTGCTGTACTCTCCCATCATCACCCAGGTGAGCCTCTCCATCTTTGGGTGGTGGAGTCACGAGTGACAGCACTGAGTAATCACCCAGGTATAGAGAGTGTGTGTGTGACTCCTCCCCCTGCCCATAGCTCCTTCCCTTCCTGACCTGCTGTACTCTCCATCATCACCCAGGTATAGAGAGTGTGTGACTCCTCCCCCTGCACATAGCTCCTCCCCTACCTGACCTGCTGTACTCTCCATCATCACCCAGGTATAGAGTGTGTGTGTGACTCCTCCCCCTGCCCATAGCTCCTCCCCTTCCTGACCTGCTGTACTCTCCATCATCACCCAGGTGAGCTTCTCCATCTTTGGGTGGTGTAGTCACGAGTGACAGCACTGAGTAATCACCCAGGTATAGAGAGTGTGTGTGTGTGAGACTCCTCCCCCTGCCCATAGCTCCTCCCCTTCCTGACCTGCTGTACTCCATCATCACCCAGGTATAGAGTGTGTGTGACTCCTCCCCCTGCCCATAGCTCCTCCCCTACCTGACCTGCTGTACTCTGCACCATCACCCAGGTATAGAGTGTGTGTGACTCCTCCCCCTGCCCATAGCTCCTCCCCTTCCTGACCTGCTGTACTCTCCATCATCACCCAGGTATAGAGTGTGTGACTCCTCCCCCTGCACATAGCTCCTCCCCTACCTGACCTGCTGTACTCTCCATCATCACCCAGGTGAGCTTCTCCATCTTTGGGTGGTGTAGTCACGAGTGACAGCACTGAGTAATCACCCAGGTATAGAGAGTGTGTGTGTGTGAGACTCCTCCCCCTGCCCATAGCTCCTCCCCTTCCTGACCTGCTGTACTCTCCATCATCACCCAGGTATAGAGTGTGTGACTCCTCCCCCTGCACATAGCTCCTCCCCTACCTGACCTGCTGTACTCTCCATCATCACCCAGGTATAGAGTGTGTGTGACTCCTCCCCCTGCCCATAGCTCCGCCCCCTCTCCTACCTGACCTGCTGTACTCTCCATCATCACCCAGGTGAGCTTCTCCATCTTTGGGTGGTGGAGTCACGAGTGACAGCACTGAGTAATCACCCAGGTATAGCGAGAGTGTGTGACTCCTCCCCCTGCACATAGCTCCTCCCCTACCTGACCTGCTGTACTCTCCATCATCACCCAGGTATAGAGTGTGTGTGTGACTCCTCCCCCTGCCCATAGCTCCGCCCCCTCTCCTACCTGACCTGCTGTACTCTGCACCATCACCCAGGTATAGAGTGTGTGTGACTCCTCCCCCTGCCCATAGCTCCTCCCCTTCCTGACCTGCTGTACTCTCCATCATCACCCAGGTATAGAGTGTGTGTGTGTGACTCCTCCCCCTGCCCATAGCTCCGCCCCCTCTCCTACCTGACCTGCTGTACTCTCCATCATCACCCAGGTGAGCTTCTCCATCTTTGGGTGGTGGAGTCACGAGTGACAGCACTGAGTGTTCCCAACTGCACGGATCTTTTGAATTGGAAAAAAAAGTGTTTACAGTATTACACGATGCGCAGTCTGTTTCTCTGATTATAGATCGTGGCTTTGGAATGAGAGCGCAGTGGAATTTTGCTACTTGAATTTTCCCCCACAGCGAACTCATTGGACATTTTGGAGTGTATGGTATTGAGTGACTTTGTGCTGTTTAGATTGGTGCTGCTGATTGCTTTCCATATACATATCTAGGTGATGATGGAGAGTACAGCAGGCAGGTAGGGGAGGAGCTATGGGCAGGGGGAGGAGTCACACTCTATACCTGGGTGATGATGCAGAGTACAGCAGGTCAGGTAGGGGAGGAGCTATGGGCAGGAGGAGGAGTCACAAACACACTCTATACCTGGGTGATGATGCAGAGTACAGCAGGTCTGGTAGGGGTGGAGCTATGGGCAGGGGAGGAGTCACCCACGCTCTCTCTATACCTGGGTGATGATGCAGAGTACAGCAGGTCAGGTAGGGGAGGAGCTATGGGAAGGGGGAGGAGTCACACACTGTGTACACCTGGGTGATGGTTGAGAGTACAGCAGGCGGGGGAGGGGCGGAGCTATGGGCAGGGGGGGGGGGGGAGTCACACACTCTCTCTGTACACCTGGGTGATGATGCAGAGTACAGCAGGTCAGGTAGGGGAGGAGCTATGGGCAGGGGGAGAAGTCACACACTCTCTCTCTCTCTCTATACCTGATTGATGATGCAGAGTACAGCAGGTCAGGCAGGGTAGGAGCTATGGGAAGGGGGAGGAGTCACACACACTCTCTATACCTGGGTGATGATGGAGAGTAGAGTAGGGGAGGGGCGGAGCTATGGGCAGGGGGGAGGAGTCACACACACTCTCTCTAGCTATACCTGGGTGATGGAGTAGGGGTGGAGCTATGGACAGGGGGAGGAGTCACACTCTCTCTCTACCTGGGTGATGATGCAGAGTACAGCAGGCAGGTAGGTAGGTAGGGGAGGAGCTATGGGCAGAGGGAGGAGTCACACACTCTGTACACCTGGGTGATGATGCAGAGTACAGCAGGCAGGTAGGGGAGGAGCTATGGGCAGGGGGAGGAGTCACACACACTCTCTCTGTATACCTGGGTGATGATGCAGAGTACAGCAGGTCAGGTAGGGGGGAGGAGTCACACACACACTGTATACCTGGGTGATGATGCAGAGTACAGCAGGCAGGTAGGGGAGGAGCTATGGGCAGGGGGAGGAGTCACACTCTCTCTGTACACCTGGGTGATGATGCAGAGTACAGCAGGTCAGGCAGGGTAGGAGCTATGGGAAGGGGGAGGAGTCACACACACTCTCTCTATACCTGGGTGATGATGGAGAGTAGAGTAGGGGAGGGGAGGAGCTATGGGCAGGGGAAGGAGCCACATACTCTATACCTGGGTGATGATGGAGAGTAGAGTAGGGGAGGAGTTATGGGCAGGAGTCACATACACTCTCTCTATACCTGGGTGATGGAGAGTAGAGTAGGGGAGGAGCTATGGGCAGGGGGAGGAGTAACTCTCTCTCTCTCTCTGCCTGGGTGATGATGCAGAGTACAGCAGGTCAGGTAGGGGAGGAGCTATGGGCAGGGGGAGAAGTCACACTCTCTCTCTACCTGGGTGATGATGCAGAGTACAGCAGGTGAGGCAGGGTAGGAGCTATGGGCAGGGGGAGGAGTCACACACACTCTCTCTCTACCTGGGTGATGATGCAGAGTACAGCAGGTCAGGCAGGGTAGGAGCTATGGGAAGGGGAAGGAGTCACACACTCTCTCTATACCTGGGTGATGATGGAGAGTAGAGTAGGGGAGGAGCTATGGGCAGGGGGAGGAGTAACTCTCTCTCTCTCTCTCTCTCTCCATACCTGGGTGATGATGCAGAGTACAGCAGGTCAGGCAGGGTAGGAGCTATGGGAAGGGGAGGAGTCACACACACTCTACCTGGGTGATGATGGAGAGTAGAGTAGGGGAGGGGAGGAGCTATGGACAGGGGGGAGGAGTCACACACTCTCTCTATACCTGGGTGATGATGGAGAGTAGAGTAGGGGAGGAGCTATGGGCAGGAGTCACACACGCTCTCTCTATACCTGGGTGATGATGGAGTAGAGTAGGGGAGGGGAGGAGCTATGGGCAGGGGGAGGAGTAACACACTCTCTCTCTCTCTCTCTCTATACCTGGGTGATGATGCAGAGTACAGCAGGTCAGGCAGGGTAGGAGCTATGGGCAGGGGGAGGAGTCACACACACTGTCTCTATACCTGATTGATGATGCAGAGTACAGCAGGTCAGGCAGGGTAGGAGCTATGGGCAGGGGGAGGAGTCACACACTCTGTACACCTGGGTGATGATGCAGAGTACAGCAGGTCAGGCAGGGTAGGAGCTATGGGAAGGGGAGGAGTCACACACACACACTCTATACCTGGGTGATGATGGAGAGTAGAGTAGGGGAGGGGAGGAGCTATGGGCAGGGGGGAGGAGTCACACACTCTCTCTATACCTGGGTGATGATGGAGAGTAGAGTAGGGGAGGAGCTATGGGCAGGGGGAGGAGTCACACACACTGTCTCTATACCTGATTGATGATGCAGAGTACAGCAGGTCAGGCAGGGTAGGAGCTATGGGCAGGGGGAGGAGTCACACACTCTGTACACCTGGGTGATGATGCAGAGTACAGCAGGTCAGGCAGGGTAGGAGCTATGGGAAGGGGAGGAGTCACACACACTCTCTCTATACCTGGGTGATGATGGAGAGTAGAGTAGGGGAGGGGAGGAGCTATGGGCAGGGGGGAGGAGTCACACACTCTCTCTATACCTGGGTGATGATGGAGAGTAGAGTAGGGGAGGAGCTATGGGCAGGAGTCACACACACTCTCTCTATACCTGGGTGATGATGGAGTAGAGTAGGGGAGGGGAGGAGCTATGGGCAGGGGGAGGAGTAACACTCTCTCCCTCTATATATACCTGGGTGATGATGCAGAGTACAGCAGGTCAGGCAGGGTAGGAGCTATGGGAAGGGGAGGAGTCACACACACTACCTGGGTGATGATGGAGAGTAGAGTAGGGGAGGGGAGGAGCTATGGGCAGGGGGGAGGAGTCACACACTCTCTCTATACCTGGGTGATGATGGAGAGTAGAGTAGGGGAGGAGCTATGGGCAGGAGTCACACACACTCTCTCTATACCTGGGTGATGATGGAGTAGAGTAGGGGAGGGGAGGAGCTATGGGCAGGGGGAGGAGTAACACTCTCTCTCTCTCTCTCTCTCTCTCTCTCTCTATACCTGGGTGATGATGCAGAGTACAGCAGGTCAGGCAGGGTAGGAGCTATGGGCAGGGGGAGGAGTCACACACACTGTCTCTATACCTGATTGATGATGCAGAGTACAGCAGGTCAGGCAGGGTAGGAGCTATGGGCAGGGGGAGGAGTCACACACACTGTCTCTATACCTGATTGATGATGCAGAGTACAGCAGGTCAGGCAGGGTAGGAGCTATGGGCAGGGGGAGGAGTCACACACACTCTGTACACCTGGGTGATGATGCAGAGTACAGCAGGTCAGGCAGGGTAGGAGCTATGGGAAGGGGAGGAGTCACACACACTCTCTCTATACCTGGGTGATGATGGAGAGTAGAGTAGGGGAGGGGAGGAGCTATGGGCAGGGGGAGGAGTCACACACTCTCTCTATACCTGGGTGATGATGGAGAGTAGAGTAGGGGAGGAGCTATGGGCAGGAGTCACACACACTCTCTCTATACCTGGGTGATGATGCAGAGTACAGCAGGTCAGGCAGGGTAGGAGCTATGGGAAGGGGAGGAGTCACACACACTCTCTCTATACCTGGGTGATGATGGAGAGTAGAGTAGGGGAGGGGAGGAGCTATGGGCAGGGGGGAGGAGTCACACACTCTCTCTATACCTGGGTGATGATGGAGAGTAGAGTAGGGGAGGAGCTATGGGCAGGAGTCACACACACTCTCTCTATACCTGGGTGATGATGCAGAGTACAGCAGGTCAGGCAGGGTAGGAGCTATGGGAAGGGGAGGAGTCACACACACTCTCTCTATACCTGGGTGATGATGGAGAGTAGAGTAGGGGAGGGGAGGAGCTATGGGCAGGGGGGAGGAGTCACACACTCTCTCTATACCTGGGTGATGATGGAGAGTAGAGTAGGGGAGGAGCTATGGGCAGGAGTCACACACACTCTCTCTATACCTGGGTGATGATGGAGTAGAGTAGGGGAGGGGCTATGGGCAGGGGGAGGAGTAACACTCTCTCTCTCTATATACCTGGGTGATGATGCAGAGTACAGCAGGTCAGGCAGGGTAGGAGCTATGGGAAGGGGAGGAGTCACACACACTCTCTCTATACCTGGGTGATGATGGAGAGTAGAGTAGGGGAGGGGCGGAGCTATGGGCAGGGGGGAGGAGTCACACACACTCTCTCTAGCTATACCTGGGTGATGGAGTAGGGGTGGAGCTATGGACAGGGGGAGGAGTCACACTCTCTCTCTACCTGGGTGATGATGCAGAGTACAGCAGGCAGGTAGGTAGGGGAGGAGCTATGGGCAGAGGGAGGAGTCACACACTCTGTACACCTGGGTGATGATGCAGAGTACAGCAGGCAGGTAGGGGAGGAGCTATGGGCAGGGGGAGGAGTCACACACACTCTCTGTATACCTGGGTGATGATGCAGAGTACAGCAGGTCAGGTAGGGGGGAGGAGTCACACACACACTGTATACCTGGGTGATGATGCAGAGTACAGCAGGCAGGTAGGGGAGGAGCTATGGGCAGGGGGAGGAGTCACACACACACACTGTACACCTGGGTGATGATGCAGAGTACAGCAGGTCAGGCAGGGTAGGAGCTATGGGAAGGGGAGGAGTCACACACACTCTCTCTATACCTGGGTGATGATGGAGAGTAGAGTAGGGGAGGGGCGGAGCTATGGGCAGGGGGGAGGAGTCACACACACTCTCTCTAGCTATACCTGGGTGATGGAGTAGGGGTGGAGCTATGGATAGGGGGAGGAGTCACACTCTCTCTCTACCTGGGTGATGATGCAGAGTACAGCAGGCAGGTAGGTAGGTAGGGGAGGAGCTATGGGCAGAGGGAGGAGTCACACACTCTGTACACCTGGGTGATGATGCAGAGTACAGCAGGCAGGTAGGGGAGGAGCTATGGGCAGGGGGGAGGAGTCACACACACTCTCTCTGTATACCTGGGTGATGATGCAGAGTACAGCAGGTCAGGTAGGGGGGAGGAGTCACACACACACTGTATACCTGGGTGATGATGCAGAGTACAGCAGGCAGGTAGGGGAGGAGCTATGGGCAGGGGGAGGAGTCACACACACACACACACACACACTGTACACCTGGGTGATGATGCAGAGTACAGCAGGTCAGGCAGGAGAGGGGGCGGAGCTATAGGCAGAGGGGAGGAGTCACACACACACTCTCTCTCGCTATACCTGGGTGATGATGGAGAGTACAGCAGGCAGATAGGGGAGGGGTGGAGCTATGGGCAGGGGGAGGAGTCACTCTCTCTATCTATACCTGGGTGATGGTGCAGAGTACAGCAGGCAGGCAGGGGAGGAGCTATGGGCAGGGGGAGGAGTCACACACACTGTACACCTGGGTGATGATGGAGAGTACAGCAGGGGAGGGGCGGAGCTAAGGGCAGGGGGCGGAGTCACACTCTATACCTGGGTGATGATGGAGAGAGTACAGCAGGTAGGAGAGGGGGCGGAGCTATAGGCAGGGGGGAGGAGTCACACACACACACTCTCTCTCTCTCTCGCTATACCTGGGTGAAGGTGGTCTTCCCGGAGCCAGCCATGCCCAGCACGATCATACACAGCGGGCTCCCCGTGTCTCCTCCACCCGCCGCCATCTTACTGCACCTCAGCTCTACCGCTGGCGCGCTCTCTGACGCTGGAGGGGCGGGTCTAGCCGTGCGCGGACGGGGATTGGCGCGGGCAGTGGGGGCGTGTCCAGTAGTTGTCCATCCAGCACACGTCTGCCTGGGGGCGTGTCCCTCAGCTGCCCGACCGGCGCACAGGGTGGGGGCGTGGTGTCTGCCTGGGGGCGTGTCTCTCAGCTGCCTGACTGGTGGACAGGGTGTGGGCGTGGTGGGAGGCGTGACGTGCAGGACCCGCTGACAGGAGAGCGCGGGAAGCGGGTGGTGGGCGGAGCCTGCGGGTTGCTATGGCCGCAGGGGGCGTGTTATGGCTGTGGTGGAGTGTGTGTTGCTCTATGGAGCAGTGTACGGTAGTGGGAGGAGCCTGCGGGTTGCTATGGCCGCAGGGGGCGTGTGTTATGGCTGTGGTGGAGTGTGTGTTGCTCCACGGAGCAGTGTACGGTAGTGGGCGGAGCCTGCGGGTTGCTATGGCCGCAGGGGGCGTGTGTTATGGCTGTGGTGGAGTGTGTGTTGCTCTATGGAGCAGTGTACGGTAGTGGGCGGAGCCTGCGGGTTGCTATGGCCGCAGGGGGCGTGTGTTATGGCTGTGGTGGAGTGTGTGTTGCTCTATGGAGCAGTGTACGGTAGTGGGAGGAGCCTGCGGGTTGCTATGGCCGCAGGGGGCGTGTGTTATGGCTGTGGTGGAGTGTGTGTTGCTCCACGGAGCAGTGTACGGTAGTGGGCGGAGCCTGCGGGTTGCTATGGCCGCAGGGGGCGTGTGTTATGGCTGTGGTGGAGTGTGTGTTGCTCCATGGAGCAGTGTACGGTAGTGGGCGGAGCCTGGGGGTTGCTATGGCCGCAGGGGGCGTGTTATGGCTGTGGTGGAGTGTGTGTTGCTCCACGGAGCAGTGTACGGTAGTGGGCGGAGCCTGCGGGTTGCTATGGCCGCAGGGGGCGTGTGTTATGGCTGTGGTGGAGTGTGTGTTGCTCTATGGAGCAGTGTACGGTAGTGGGCGGAGCCTGGGGGTTGCTATGGCCGCAGGGGGCGTGTTATGGCTGTGGTGGAGTGTGTGTTGCTCCATGGAGCAGTGTACGGTAGTGGGCGGAGCCTGGGGGTTGCTATGGCCGCAGGGGGCGTGTTATGGCTGTGGTGGAGTGTGTGTTGCTCCACGGAGCAGTGTACGGTAGTGGGCGGAGCCTGCGGGTTGCTATGGCCGCAGGGGGCGTGTGTTATGGCTGTGGTGGAGTGTGTGTTGCTCCACGGAGCAGTGTACGGTAGTGGGCGGAGCCTGCGGGTTGCTATGGCCGCAGGGGGCGTGTGTTATGGCTGTGGTGGAGTGTGTGTTGCTCTATGGAGCAGTGTACGGTAGTGGGAGGAGCCTGCGGGTTGCTATGGCCGCAGGGGGCGTGTGTTATGGCTGTGGTGGAGTGTGTGTTGCTCCACGGAGCAGTGTACGGTAGTGGGCGGAGCCTGCGGGTTGCTATGGCCGCAGGGGGCGTGTGTTATGGCTGTGGTGGAGTGTGTGTTGCTCTATGGAGCAGTGTACGGTAGTGGGAGGAGCCTGCGGGTTGCTATGGCCGCAGGGGGCGTGTGTTATGGCTGTGGTGGAGTGTGTGTTGCTCTATGGAGCAGTGTACGGTAGTGGGAGGAGCCTGCGGGTTGCTATGGCCGCAGGGGGCGTGTGTTATGGCTGTGGTGGAGTGTGTGTTGCTCTATGGAGCAGTGTACGGTAGTGGGAGGAGCCTGCGGGTTGCTATGGCCGCAGGGGGCGTGTGTTATGGCTGTGGTGGAGTGTGTGTTGCTCCATGGAGCAGTGTACGGTAGTGGGCGGAGCCTGGGGGTTGCTATGGCCGCAGGGGGCGTGTTATGGCTGTGGTGGAGTGTGTGTTGCTCCATGGAGCAGTGTACGGTAGTGGGCGGAGCCTGCGGGTTGCTATGGCCGCAGGGGGCGTGTGTTATGGCTGTGGTGGAGTGTGTGTTGCTCTATGGAGCAGTGTACGGTAGTGGGCGGAGCCTGCGGGTTGCTATGGCCGCAGGGGGCGTGTGTTATGGCTGTGGTGGAGTGTGTGTTGCTCTATGGAGCAGTGTACGGTAGTGGGCGGAGCCTGGGGGTTGCTATGGCCGCAGGGGGCGTGTTATGGCTGTGGTGGAGTGTGTGTTGCTCTATGGAGCAGTGTACGGTAGTGGGCGGAGCCTGGGGGTTGCTATGGCCGCAGGGGGCGTGTTATGGCTGTGGTGGAGTGTGTGTTGCTCCATGGAGCAGTGTACGGTAGTGGGCGGAGCCTGCGGGTTGCTATGGCCGCAGGGGGCGTGTGTTATGGCTGTGGTGGAGTGTGTGTTGCTCTATGGAGCAGTGTACGGTAGTGGGCGGAGCCTGCGGGTTGCTATGGCCGCAGGGGGCGTGTGTTATGGCTGTGGTGGAGTGTGTGTTGCTCTATGGAGCAGTGTACGGTAGTGGGAGGAGCCTGCGGGTTGCTATGGCCGCAGGGGGCGTGTGTTATGGCTGTGGTGGAGTGTGTGTTGCTCTATGGAGCAGTGTACGGTAGTGGGCGGAGCCTGCGGGTTGCTATGGCCGCAGGGGGCGTGTGTTATGGCTGTGGTGGAGTGTGTGTTGCTCTATGGAGCAGTGTACGGTAGTGGGCGGAGCCTGGGGGTTGCTATGGCCGCAGGGGGCGTGTTATGGCTGTGGTGGAGTGTGTGTTGCTCCATGGAGCAGTGTACGGTAGTGGGCGGAGCCTGCGGGTTGCTATGGCCGCAGGGGGCGTGTGTTATGGCTGTGGTGGAGTGTGTGTTGCTCTATGGAGCAGTGTACGGTAGTGGGCGGAGCCTGCGGGTTGCTATGGCCGCAGGGGGCGTGTGTTATGGCTGTGGTGGAGTGTGTGTTGCTCTATGGAGCAGTGTACGGTAGTGGGCGGAGCCTGCGGGTTGCTATGGCCGCAGGGGGCGTGTGTTATGGCTGTGGTGGAGTGTGTGTTGCTCCACGGAGCAGTGTACGGTAGTGGGCGGAGCCTGCGGGTTGCTATGGCCGCAGGGGGCGTGTGTTATGGCTGTGGTGGAGTGTGTGTTGCTCTATGGAGCAGTGTACGGTAGTGGGCGGAGCCTGCGGGTTGCTATGGCCGCAGGGGGCGTGTTATGGCTGTGGTGGAGTGTGTGTTGCTCCATGGAGCAGTGTACGGTAGTGGGCGGAGCCTGCGGGTTGCTATGGCCGCAGGGGGCGTGTGTTATGGCTGTGGTGGAGTGTGTGTTGCTCTATGGAGCAGTGTACGGTAGTGGGCGGAGCCTGGGGGTTGCTATGGCCGCAGGGGGCGTGTTATGGCTGTGGTGGAGTGTGTGTTGCTCTATGGAGCAGTGTACGGTAGTGGGCGGAGCCTGCGGGTTGCTATGGCCGCAGGGGGCGTGTTATGGCTGTGGTGGAGTGTGTGTTGCTCCATGGAGCAGTGTACGGTAGTGGGCGGAGCCTGCGGGTTGCTATGGCCGCAGGGGGCGTGTGTTATGGCTGTGGTGGAGTGTGTGTTGCTCTATGGAGCAGTGTACGGTAGTGGGCGGAGCCTGCGGGTTGCTATGGCCGCAGGGGGCGTGTTATGGCTGTGGTGGAGTGTGTGTTGCTCCATGGAGCAGTGTACGGTAGTGGGCGGAGCCTGCGGGTTGCTATGGCCGCAGGGGGCGTGTTATGGCTGTGGTGGAGTGTGTGTTGCTCCATGGAGCAGTGTACGGTAGTGGGCGGAGCCTGCGGGTTGCTATGGCCGCAGGGGGCGTGTTATGGCTGTGGTGGAGTGTGTGTTGCTCCACGGAGCAGTGTACGGTAGTGGGCGGAGCCTGCGGGTTGCTATGGCCGCAGGGGGCGTGTGTTATGGCTGTGGTGGAGTGTGTGTTGCTCTATGGAGCAGTGTACGGTAGTGGGCGGAGCCTGCGGGTTGCTATGGCCGCAGGGGGCGTGTGTTATGGCTGTGGTGGAGTGTGTGTTGCTCTATGGAGCAGTGTACGGTAGTGGGCGGAGCCTGCGGGTTGCTATGGCCGCAGGGGGCGTGTGTTATGGCTGTGGTGGAGTGTGTGTTGCTCCATGGAGCAGTGTACGGTAGTGGGCGGAGCCTGGGGGTTGCTATGGCCGCAGGGGGCGTGTTATGGCTGTGGTGGAGTGTGTGTTGCTCCACGGAGCAGTGTACGGTAGTGGGCGGAGCCTGCGGGTTGCTATGGCCGCAGGGGGCGTGTGTTATGGCTGTGGTGGAGTGTGTGTTGCTCTATGGAGCAGTGTACGGTAGTGGGCGGAGCCTGCGGGTTGCTATGGCCGCAGGGGGCGTGTGTTATGGCTGTGGTGGAGTGTGTGTTGCTCTATGGAGCAGTGTACGGTAGTGGGCGGAGCCTGCGGGTTGCTATGGCCGCAGGGGGCGTGTGTTATGGCTGTGGTGGAGTGTGTGTTGCTCCACGGAGCAGTGTACGGTAGTGGGCGGAGCCTGCGGGTTGCTATGGCCGCAGGGGGCGTGTGTTATGGCTGTGGTGGAGTGTGTGTTGCTCTATGGAGCAGTGTACGGTAGTGGGCGGAGCCTGGGGGTTGCTATGGCCGCAGGGGGCGTGTTATGGCTGTGGTGGAGTGTGTGTTGCTCCATGGAGCAGTGTACGGTAGTGGGCGGAGCCTGCGGGTTGCTATGGCCGCAGGGGGCGTGTGTTATGGCTGTGGTGGAGTGTGTGTTGCTCTATGGAGCAGTGTACGGTAGTGGGCGGAGCCTGCGGGTTGCTATGGCCGCAGGGGGCGTGTGTTATGGCTGTGGTGGAGTGTGTGTTGCTCTATGGAGCAGTGTACGGTAGTGGGCGGAGCCTGGGGGTTGCTATGGCCGCAGGGGGCGTGTTATGGCTGTGGTGGAGTGTGTGTTGCTCCATGGAGCAGTGTACGGTAGTGGGCGGAGCCTGCGGGTTGCTATGGCCGCAGGGGGCGTGTGTTATGGCTGTGGTGGAGTGTGTGTTGCTCTATGGAGCAGTGTACGGTAGTGGGCGGAGCCTGCGGGTTGCTATGGCCGCAGGGGGCGTGTGTTATGGCTGTGGTGGAGTGTGTGTTGCTCTATGGAGCAGTGTACGGTAGTGGGCGGAGCCTGGGGGTTGCTATGGCCGCAGGGGGCGTGTTATGGCTGTGGTGGAGTGTGTGTTGCTCCATGGAGCAGTGTACGGTAGTGGGCGGAGCCTGCGGGTTGCTATGGCCGCAGGGGGCGTGTGTTATGGCTGTGGTGGAGTGTGTGTTGCTCTATGGAGCAGTGTACGGTAGTGGGCGGAGCCTGGGGGTTGCTATGGCCGCAGGGGGCGTGTTATGGCTGTGGTGGAGTGTGTGTTGCTCCATGGAGCAGTGTACGGTAGTGGGCGGAGCCTGGGGGTTGCTATGGCCGCAGGGGGCGTGTTATGGCTGTGGTGGAGTGTGTGTTGCTCCATGGAGCAGTGTACGGTAGTGGACGGAGCCTGCGGGTTGCTATGGCCGCAGGGGGCGTGTGTTATGGCTGTGGTGGAGTGTGTGTTGCTCTATGGAGCAGTGTACGGTAGTGGGCGGAGCCTGGGGGTTGCTATGGCCGCAGGGGGCGTGTTATGGCTGTGGTGGAGTGTGTGTTGCTCCATGGAGCAGTGTACGGTAGTGGGCGGAGCCTGCGGGTTGCTATGGCCGCAGGGGGCGTGTGTTATGGCTGTGGTGTTGTGCATTGCTATATGGAGTCCAGTAGTACATGATGAGGTAAGAAGAAGCATAGCTCCGCCCCCCTGTCCCTCTTTCCTCCTCATTTGTCCCTCTTTCTATGTAAATATATTTCTATACTAAAGAAAGTGTGTGATTGGCTCTACACTGTATTCCCATCCTGTAAATTGATATATTACTCATTGTAAAATGTTACTATGAAGGAAAATGCACCAGGATAGGAAGGACCAGTGTGGTTTGTATTATAAAACAACATAGTTTTTCTTATGAAATCTTTATGGTATGCGTGACTACTAGGGGTGTGCTGGGGGCGTGATCAGGGGTGTGGCTTAAGTGTCCCTCTTTCTCCTCTCAAAAAGTTGGGAGGTAAGAAAGAGGAAGAGCTTTCCTGGACCAAACATGGCGGCATACTTATGGGTATAGGCTCCGCCCCCGAACCCTGATAGGACAGTTCACTAATAAAAGCTCAGAACCCACCCCCTCCAGCCATTCTTTTTTTTCTGTCCTCGAACGGACATGTTCACTGTTTATTTTTCTTTTATTTTTTCCTTGATTTATTTTTTTTCTTTTTCTTTCCCCCTTAGGTATAACCTGTAAAAAGTACCTGTGCAGGGGTGTTGCGGGTTCAGCCTCTCCCGCAGATGCGGCTCAAAGTCCTTAAATAGGACATAGGAGCACCCTCAGTGGCGTAGCTAAGGAGCTATGGGCCCTGATGCAAGTTTTACAATGGGGCCCCCCAAGCACTGTATACATAACAATTGATACGGCGCACCAAAACCTGCCAATGGCAACTACAGTGTCAGAGGTGCAAGAAGTAGATGGGAACCAGTTTGTTAATGATTACCACTATTCATATTATCTATAGAAGTGATTATTAGGAGCCCAGGACCAATAGAGAGCCAATACTGTAGTTGAGGGAGGGCCCTTTGGGGCCCCTCTGGCCCAAGGGCCCCGATGCGGTCGCTACCTCTGCACCCCCTATTGCTACGCCCCTGAGCACCCTCTCTCCCCACATATAGCTGGAGGCTCTCTCCTAGGAGTCTATTGCCGCCATTACCGCCGCTGCCTCCGTTCACAGGCGCGCATAGGGTGGATGAAGGAAGCAGGAAGAGAAGATCTCGCGTCTCGCGAGAATTCGGGCGGCAGCACTGATTGGCCAGGGAGGACGCATTCGGCGTCGTGACGTCACCCGGAAGCTAAAGGAGCGCTGGTGGACTCCAGGTGCTGGTGTGTGCAGCGGTGGGTAGCGTTCTGTGCGCTGGGACCACTCATTTGCAGCCGGGCATCTCGATTGGAAAGTGTACATGTGAAAGGGAATCCTCTTCAGGAACCAGGTATGAGACGGCAAGGAAACCATGATGGATGCTGATGTATCCATGCCATAGGCATGGTTTGATGAAGATGGCAATATGCCTATGCATGCTTATATACCTATGCTTATTTTCTCTTAAATAGAGATGGAAGCTAGTGGGCAAGTGGTGGAGATAGAGGAGGAGGTGATTGAAGACGGGTAAACAAGTTGCTAAAGGCAGCTTTTTCTGTTCTCCTCACCTAGGGTGTATTGGTTCCCCTGCACAGGGTCCCCTGGTATTTAAAAGAGTGCTGTTTTCCGTCCAACTGGAGCGGATATTTTTTGAGTGGAACATATTTTACTCTTATGTCTCCACAGTCCGGGGGAAGGTGGGAGTGCCCAGATTCAGGAGCAGCGGTCCTCTTCTATCAAAGCGAATGTCCGCTCAAGATCAAAGGAGAGAGTGGATAAGTCAGCCTCTAGGAGGAGAGACTCGCATGACAGAAGAGACAAGTCTGCATCCCACAGGAGATCCTCGAGAGACTATCATTATAGAAGTCGATCCCGTAGCAGAAGCCCTAGGAGGAGACGGTCTCCCAGACATCAGTCCAGAAGATCTAGGTCCAGATCTGCACACAGACAGGACAAAAGGAGACGTTCACCGTCTTATTATGCATATAGACATGAGCCTCAGAGGGACCATTATGGTTACAGCTCCCCAAGAGGGCCTCGCAGGGTGTGGACTATGTCCCCTGAGTCTGACGGAGTTACGCCGTTTCAGAGGCCTGGGCAAGCTGAGTGTTGGTCATGTACAAAACCAGCATTACCAGATAAGAAGGTCTGTGAGGCATGTTTTCTGGAACTAGGCCGGGAAAAGGAGTCTGATAACCAGCAAGTGCTAGCTTTTATTCAGCAGGCGGTTCAGGAAACCTTTCAGAATATGGCCTCTCAGCTTCCAAGTTCTTCTGCGGCTGCTCAGGTTTCGGCAGCCGATGTAACTCCCCAGGCAGATGCACCTCCTATGGGCTTTGATTTCTCTCTAGTTCCAGCATTTCTTACAGCCATAAAATCGGCAATAGACTGGCAGGACGAAGACGGCGCTTCGCAAGAACCGGATAAATATTATCCGCACTTGAATCAGAAACCACAGGTTTTTCCTTTAATGAAGGTCATAAAGGATGTGGTGTTGGATGAGTGGAGCAAGGTGGAGCAGAAGTCTTCTTTAAATAATAGATTCTCAAAACTGTATCCGTTGGGTCAGGAAGACTTGAAGTTATTCGATTCAGCTCCAATGGTGGATGCGTCTGTCGCACGCCTGGCTAAGCATGTTACTCTGCCATTAGAGAACGCCATAGCTTTCAAGGATCCACTAGAGAGAAAGATGGACGCAGACATCAAGAAGGCCTTCCTGGCGGCAGGAGCAGCCTGTAGGCCAGCAGTGGCATTGACATCTTTAGCGAAAGCCACAAAGGTGTGGGTAGAGAACATTGAGACGGCCATAGACAACGGCACAGACAAGCAGGAGATAATAAAAGCTCTAGACGAGTTAAAGTTAACGGGAGACTTCATGGGGGAAGCTGCTATCGATGTTATTAGATCATCTGCTAGAGCAATGTTGTGGAACATCACTACAAAAAGAGCTTTATGGTTAAAACCATGGGCAGCTGATCAAGCGTCTAAATCGAATTGGTGCAAGATTCCCTTTGACGGAACTCATCTCTTTGGGCCTCAGATGGACTCGGCTATCTCCAAGGTGACAGGAGGAAAGTCGGGTTTAATCCCGCAAGATAAAAGGCAAAGACCTAGACAACAGTCTTCAAGAAGAAACTGGTCTAACAGATATCAACAGGCAAAATCTTATAGACCAGGGAGGCAATTCGGAAGGAACTGGAAGGGTACTCAGTCACCCTTCCTGAAGGGGAACAAGGCTAAGGTCTCTTCTGATTCCCAGCAAGCCCAGAAGCGATTTTGATGGGACGTCCACTCAAGACCATGCAGTGGGGGCCAGGCTTCAGCTCTTTTGGAGGTCTTGGGTGGGAAGTATCGTAGACCCTTGGGTAATAAGGACTCTAAGGAGGGGACACTTCTGGAGATTCTGCAGAAGGCCTCCACAGAACAGATTTGTGATCACAAGAATGCCTCTTGGAAAAAACAAGTCGTCTTCTCTAAGGGAGTATGTTCGGTCCCTGATGAAGGAGCAGGCAGTGATTCCTGTCCCAAGCAAGGAACGCTTCGGCGGAATTTACTCACCTCTTTTTCTGGTACCAAAGGCAACAGGAGGATGGAGACCAGTCCTAGATCTAAAGTTTCTGAACAACTATATAAGGACCAAGCACTTCAAAATGGAGTCCCTCCAGTCTATCATACCGATGGTGGCCGTGGGCGACTGGATGTCCACTATAGACCTTTCCAATGCCTACCTGCACATTCCTATAAGAGAAGATTATCAAAAGTTCCTCAGATTTTGTGTAGAAGGAAACCATTACCAGTTCAGATGTCTTCCTTTTGGGCTGTCCACAGCTCCAAGGACCTTCACAAAGGTTCTATTACCAGCAATAGCACAGATGAGAATCCAGGGTCTACAAGTATACCATTATTTGGACGATATCCTGTTGTTACATCAAAACAGGGAGGTGTTGGTTCAACATCAGAAACGACTGCTGGAATTTTTACAACACCTAGGTTGGATAATCAACTTCAGGAAAAGTCAGCTTATACCCTCTCAGGACATGGTATTCCTGGGGGCAAGATTCCTAACCCTCAGGAACCAAGTATGTCTACCGGACCAGAAACTGTCACTGATCCAGCGGAAGGTCTACAGAGCATTGGCAGCATCCCACCTGTCGGCGAGAGAATGCTTGAGTCTTTTGGGAACCCTATCCTCCACAATCCCAATGGTAAAGTGGGCTCACTGGCATTTGAGGGTCTTCCAGTTCTTCTTTCTAAAAGTTTGGAACAAAACATCCCTTCTCCAATTGTTCAGGTTGCCGTCAGAAGTAAAGAGGTCACTCCTGTGGTGGACCAAAGAAACGAATTTGAGGAACAGCCTTCAGATCCAGCCGGAAGTTCCGATAGTTGTCACGACCGATGCAAGTTTAGATGGTTGGGGAGCCCATTGCGAAGAATTCCAGTGTCAGAGCAAATGGGATTCAAGGCAAATAGGCGTACCATCGAATCTCCTGCAACTCAGGGCGGCTTTCTTGGCCCTAAAAGCCTTTCGGCACCTGATCTACGGAAAGTCGGTATTACTAAAAATAGACAATATAACGGCAGTAGCGCACATCAGGAGACAAGGGGGAACAAGAAGTTTGTCCCTGTTGAGGGAAACGGAGCGTCTGATGTTATGGGCACAAAAGAATTTAGCCAACCTGTCAGCGTCCTATCTTCCAGGGGAGAAGAATGCCTTAGCAGACCGCCTAAGCAGGCGTTTCATGGATCCCCACGAATGGTCTCTGGACAAAGAGGTGTTCCTTCAAATAACCAAGAAGTGGGGCAAGCCTCAAATAGACCTATGGGCATCATTCCAGATCAGGAAAGTGGAGAGGTTCTTCTCACGCCATCATCATTCAGCTGCAGTAGGAGTGGATTGTTTGGTAGAGAGTTGGAACTTCACCCTGGGTTACGCATTTCCTCCCTTTCCCCTGATTTCCAGGTTTCTCCAGAGACTTTACAAGGAATCCTGCATGATCATCGCTATTCTACCATACTGGCCGAGGAGGCCATGGTTTGCCCTAGCGGTGTCAATGAGTGTGGAAGAGCCGATGACACTACCGAAGTCTCACAACCTCTTGTCACAGGGGAATCTACTTCATCCAGGAGTAGACAGGTTGAATTTAACTGCATGGAAGCTGAAAGGAAGAGGTATTTAGACTTAGGCTGCTCTAGCGGAGTGATAGACACACTCCTGAAAGCAAGAAAAGCTTCTACCAACTCGACATATTATAGGATCTGGGAAAGATTCGCAGCTTTTGCCTCAGAAAGAGGATTTAGCGTCTTATCTCCAGAAGTACACCATATATTGGACTTTCTGCAATCTGGAGTGGAGAAAGGGCTGAGTGTATCTGCAGTTAAAGTTCAAGTGTCAGCACTATCTGCGTTGACAGGAAGTCGATGGGCAACACATTCGTTGATAACACAGTTCATTCAGGCAGTATTTAAGATGAGGCCTCCAAGAAAGCCGTTCTTCCCCAAATGGGACCTTTCTTTAGTGCTGGAGGTTCTATCATCACCTCCTTTTCATCCGCTGGAGAATGTTTCGTCGGAAAACCTAACATTAAAGACAGTCTTCCTGACAGCGATAGCTTCTGGGAAAAGGGTCTCAGATCTACAAGCCTTGGGCTGTTCAAGCAACTTGTTAGAATTCTTCCCAGACAGAGTGGTCATCAGGCCTGTGCTGCACTTTATTCCCAAGGTGTCTTCCTCATTTCATGTAAATCAAGAGGTAGTGTTGCCTAATTTCCTTGCTGAAGGAATATGTCATCCCCTGGATGTGGGTCAGTCTATCAGGGCCTTCTTAAACGCCTCGGCATCTTTCAGGAATTCAGATCGCCTGTTTATAAACTATCAGGGTCCTAGGAAGGGCAGAGAGGTGTCCGCTAGATCCATCTCTTCTTGGTTGGTTAAGATCATTAAAAAATGCTATACCTTGAAGGGTTTACCAGTGCCTAATGAGATACAGGCACATTCGACCAGGGGCATGTCAGCCTCCTGGGCGTGTTTTTCAAAAGTATCTGTTGAATCTATATGTAAAGCGGCCAGTTGGTCTTCGGTTCATACTTTTATGCATCATTACCATGTTGATCCTGCGTCTCTAACTCCAGTTGATTTTGGGAGAGCAGTTCTTGCAGTGTAAATCAATAAATTTTGTATTTTTTGCAGAATTCCCTCCCTCTTGTGTGATTTGTTATGTCCCATAAGTATGCCGCCATGTTTGGTCCAGGAAATCGGAAAATTGTATACTTACCTTCCGTAATTTTCCTTTCCTGGATCAAACGATGGCGGCATACGAATCCCTCCCTCTTGTCCATTCGAGGACTGATTTTCACCAGAATGGCTGGAGGGGGTGGGTTCTGAGCTTTTATTAGTGAACTGTCCTATCAGGGTTCGGGGGCGGAGCCTATACCCATAAGTATGCCGCCATCGTTTGATCCAGGAAAGGAAAATTACGGAAGGTAAGTATACAATTTTCCGATTTCTCAGCCTGGGTCCCTGGCACTTCCCCCCAGTATAGTATTATGTAACAAGCAGCATTACTCTGGGGGTGTGAATAATACTGAGCACATTCATAAGAAACACCAGGATAGGGAGGCAGTGTAATGGGGGGCAGTATAATATGGGGGGCAGTGTAATATGGGGGGCAGTGTAATAGGGGGGCAGTATAATGAGGGGCAGTATAATGAGGGGCAGTGTAATAGGGGGGGCAGTATAATGAGGGGCAGTGTAATAGGGGGGCAGTATAATGAGGGGCAGTGTAATAGGGGGGGCAGTGTAATAGGGGGGGCAGTAAATTGAGGACACATTCTTGGATCTCCTTTTATCTCTCTGGTCACTCTTACACTGTCTCCTTCTCTAACACCTATTCCTCCCCACACCCACTGTATGTTGGTGTTCCTCAAGGCTCTGTTCTTGGGCCACTTCTTTTCTCAGTCTACACCCGTGGCCTGGGACAACTAAATAACTCTTTTGGCTTCCAGTATCACCTCTATGCGGATGACACCCAAATCTATCTCTCAGCTCCTGACCTGTCCTCACTACTATCCAGAGTCCCCGACTGTCTACGTGCCGTTTCTGCATTCATGTCCTCCCGCTTCCTCAAACTCAACATGACTAAAACGGAAATTGTGATTTTTCCACCATCGCTATCTACACTCCCACCAATTGCAACCATAACGGTAGACAACACCCCAATAAGCTCAACCACTAAGGCCCGCTGCTTGGGGGTTATACTTGACTCAGAGCTCTCCTTTAAACCTCACATTGCCTCATTAACCACCACCTGCTATTTCCAGCTCAAAAATATATTCCGTATCCGTCCCTTCCTCACACAAGAGGCCACCAAAATGCTTGTACATGCCTTAATCATCTCCCGCCTAGACTACTGCAACACCCTGCTCTGTGGCCTACCACAAAAAAGGCTAGCTCCTCTCCAATCCCTTCTAAATTCAGCAGCCCGCCTCATTCACCTTTCCACACGCTCTTCCGACATAGCCCCACTGTGCCATTCTCTCCACTGGTTACCCATTACCCAGAGGATCCAGATCAAACTCCTGACTCTAACATACAAAGCCCTCCACGAGTTGTCTCCTCCATACATCTCCTCACTAATCTCAAGATATTGTCCCTCCCGCAACCTCCGCTCCTCCCAAGAAATTCTCCTGGCCTCTAAGCTGATCACCTCCTCTCATGCTCGCATCCAGGACTTTACACGAGTATCATCCCTTATCTGGAACTCTCTTCCACAGCCTGTACGTCATGCTCCAAACCTGGACATCTTCAAACGCACTCTTAAAGGGGAACTGAAGTGAGAGGTATATGGAGGCTGTCATGTTTATTTCCTTTTAATCAATACCAGTTGCCTGGCAGCCCTGCTGGTCTATTTCTCTGCAGTAGTATCTGATTAAAACCAGAAACAAGCATGCAGCTAGTCTTGTCAGATCAGACTTATAAGTCTGAACCACTGAAACACCTGATCTGCTGCATGCTTGTTCAGGGGCTATGGCTAATAGTATTAGAGGCAGAGGATCAGCAGGGCTGCCAGGCAACTAGTATTGTCTAAAAGGAAATAAACATGACAGCCTCCATATACCTCTTTCTTCGGTTCCCCTTTAAAACACACCTTTTCAGACAAGCTTATAACATTCTATAGCCCTTATTTACTTCTCTGTCACAATGTAATCTGAGGCAAAAAGTCACTGCCTCATCCATCCTCCACCCCCTTGTGATGCTCTGCGGTTCCCGAGAAAACCGCTTATGCGTCATGTGAGCGATAAACTCAAGTTTCTTTGCAAAACAACCAAAATGACTTTTTTTTTGTTTGTTTCAATCAACTTTTTTTTTTCCCCCTCTCTCCTTCCTGGCTCTGGCAGCAAACACTGTTCCTAATTACCTAGCTTCTCTCACCTCAGTGTGACAAGCGGGTTTCCCGGCATCCAGGACACCCAACCAGGCAGAAAGAGAGAAATCTCACCTACACTGCTCTTTTTTAGACTGCTAGGCACCAACCCAGCAGATGTCCGACACATAGCAGCCTTCTGGCCAGAGTTCAAAGGAGACATTGAACCCCAGTCACTTAATTTAAACCCCAGTCACTTAATGACCGACTGTAGCAGGGTTGAGGCCTCTGCCATTAACAGTACAAGAATGACAGCAGTTTCAATATTCCCCTTGAAAATCAATAGGTGAATTTTGATTGGCTGTTGTAGGCTCCACCTACTTTTTTGAATATTAATCCCAGTCACCCAGTGACCAACTGTGTCAAGTTTGAGAACCCTGCAGTTAACAGTGTAAGAATGGCTGCGATTTTCCCATGTAAAAGGTTAGTTTTTTTGGCTCCGCCCACAATTTCTAACCTTGACATATAATTACTCAATGACCAAGTTTATGAGCTTTGTGGTCCTTGGCATCAATAATATGCAATTTCCCATTGAAATTAAACAAATCTGATTGGCTGTTTGTGGCCCACGCTCTTTTCAGAATTTGAACCCCAGTCTCCCAGTTTAAAACATCTTGCATGTGTATACATCAATCAGGGAGTGTAATTAGAGTACTGCTACTACACTGACACACCAAACACAGACAGACAAATAACATTTATATTGTGCTTTTCTCCTGGCGGACTCCAAGCGCCAGAGCTGCAGCCACTGGGACACGCTCTATAGGCAGTAGCAGTGTTAGGAAGTCTTGCCCAAGGTCTCCTACTGCATAGGTGCTGTCTTACTGAACAGGCAGAGCCGAGATTCGAACCCTGGTCTCCTGTGTCAGAGGCAGAGCCCTTAACTATTACACTATCCAGGCACCACTAGGATGTGTTTTAAGTGCGTTACACTCACTGTGTACCGCACCGCAAACAGCTGCTTGTGTAGTGACGGCCGTGCTGGGCTGGTGCGCACCATGGCGAGATTGCTCTTCCTCAGTGATATCAGGTAATGTCTGACTGCCTTATCAACTTTTAATGGTTCTTTCTCTACCATAGTTAAAGCTTATATCTATTTTTTTAAATTACTTTTTCTGCTGGCTTTTCAGTACCTTTAATGAGAATGTGTTATAGAGGGCAAGTCTGCCATTCATTCTACTGTTTGAAACTTTCAATGGTACTTTCTCAGTAGCATGGTGACCACGGGTAATGGCCGGGGAATCAGGGTTTGATTCCGGTCCAGAGTGGGAGCCTGAGAAACTGCTACCACTACACACCTAAGGAAGGACCCATTGTGCTATATAAGTAATGTACCTGCTTTGACCGTGCTTTGCAGACCAGGCATCTGTGGTCAGATGAGCCCTTGACCCAGCGCTGTGTACCAGAGATGACACCACTTGCCTTTAACGAGAATCTGTTATGGAGGGCAAGTCTGCCATTCATTCAACTGTGTGAAACTTTCTATGGTACTTTCTCAGTACCATGGTGACTACGGGTAATCAGTCCGGTCCGGAGTTGGAGCCTGAGAAACGGCTACCACCACACATCCAAGGAAGGCAGCAGGTATGCAAGTCCCGAGGTAGTGACAAAAAATAACAATACCTCCTGTAACAAGTCCTCCTGACTTTCAAGGCCCTGCTGTACATGGGACTAATCAACTTTAATACCTTTAACGAGAATCAGTTATGGAGGGCAAGTCTGCCATCCATTCAAGTGAAAGGTATGCACTGACTGCCAGGTATAATACAATGTGCAGTCACAGATGCAGTGAAAGGTATGCAGTGACTGCCAGGTATAATACAATGTGCAGTCACAGATGCAGTGAAAGGTATGCAGTGACTGCCAGGTATAATGCAATGTGCAGTCACAGATGCAGTGAAAGGTATGCACTGACTGCCAGGTATAATGCAATGTGCAGTCACAGATGCAGTGAAAGGTATGCAGTGACTGCAAACAGCTGTTTGTGTAGTGACGGCCGTGCTGGACTGGTGCGCACCATGGCGAGAGTGCAGGCCATGGCGGTTTTCAAGCCCATATGGTCGCCGGGCTGTGGTAGCTCAATGATAGAACAACAGTGTGTGTGTGTGTGGGGGGGGGGGGAGTCGGGACTGACTTAGTCTTCGGGCAGGCAGTAGCCCTCCGGGATCCATGCCTCATTCATATTGATAAAGGTGAGGTACTGAACACTTTTTTTGCCCTAGGCGACTGCTCTTCTCAGTAACTATGCCTCCAGCTGCACTGAAGGTCCTTTCTGACAGGACGCTTGCGGCAGGGCAAGAGAGAAGTTAGATGGCAAATTGGGACGGCACTGGCCACAGGTCAAGCCTGCGCACTCAGCAGTCCAAGGGTTCATCGCTTCACTTGCTGTATCCAAATTGCTGTTGTTGTCCCAGTCTTATTGCCTGAGGAAGTGGGCTTAGCCCACGAAACGCGTAGCATCCCTGGGGTAATTTTTACAATAAATGTATTTATCTTCAGACAGTCTTTCGTGTCTGCTTTATGGAGGTAAGTCCACCACTTCCTCCAAGCAAATTTTAAAAGGTTTTATCTATTTTTATCCTGCTGGCACCTCTGTTTTCCTATTGCTAAGGGTTCATCGCTGCTCACAGTGTCTACAGCCACACTCATGGCCAGGTAGTCGGCTACCTGCCGGTCCAGGCGTTGGTGGAGGGTGGATCCGGAAGGACTATGGCGAGGCGTTGGAATAAAGAATATCCGCATGTCCGACATCACCTGCGTGGACATGGGAGAAGGATTACTGGCAGTGGTACCTTTATTGCGTTGTGCTGTGACATCACCCTTAAACGCATTGTAAAGCATACTTGCCAGCTTGTTCTGCAAGTGCTGCATCCTTTCTGCCTTCAGGTGAGTTGGTAACATGTCTGCCACTTTGTGCCTTTACTGAGGGTCTAGTAGCGTGGCCACCCAGTACAGCTCATTCCCCTTGAGTTTTTTTATACAGGGGTCCCTCAACAGGCTGGACAGCATGAAAGACGCCATCTGCACAAAGTTGGATCCAGACGTACTCTCCATCTCCTCTTGCTCTTCCTCAGTGACGTCAGGTAAGTTCTCCTCCTCCCCCCAGCCATAACCAATACCATGGGAACGTTGAGCAGCACAAGCCACCTGCGATTCCTGCTGCGGCAAGCCTCCACCTCCTCCAAAAAAACACCTTCCTCATAATTTGAGTCTGACTCCTCTTCCCCACACGACTCTTCCTCCTCCTCCTCCCCCCTCTGTGCTGCCGCAGGTGTTGAGGAAACATCTGTTTCTCATGAGAATTGATCCCACAACTCTTCCTCCTGTTCCTGGTTACGCTCCTCCACAGCTTGCTCCACCACTCTACGCATGGCACGCTCCAGGAAAAAACCATATGGGATCAAGTCATTGATGGCGCCTTCACTGCGACTCACCATGTTTGTCACCTCCTCAAACGGCCGCATGAGCCTGCAGGCATTTCGCATGAGTGTCCAGTACTTTGGCCAGAACATCCCCATCTCCCCAGACTGTGTCCTTCTACTGTAGTTGTAGAGATACTGGGTGACGGCTTTCTCCTGTTGTATCAGGTGGTCAAACATGACCAGGGTCGAATTCCAGTGAGTCGGGCTATCGCAAATCAAGTGTCTCACCGGCAAGTTGTTTCTTCACTGAATATCCGTAAAGCGTGCCATGGCCCTCAGCGCTGCATAATATGTTGCCACTTTATAAATAAATAATGGCCGTGTTAGAGCGCCTGAAATGCCCACACAACTTCCTGGCCTGCTTCAGAACGTCCTGTAAGCCTGGGTACTTACACACAAATCTCTGAATGATGAGATTCAGCACATGTGCCATGCAGGGTACATGTGTCAGCTTTCCCAAATTCAAAGCGGAAAGGAGATTGCTGCCATTGTCACACACCATGTTGCCGATCTCCAGTTGGTGCGGGGTCAGCCACCGATCCACCTATTTGTTAAAGGGGAACTCCAGCCTAAACAAACATACTGTCATCAAGTTACATTAGTTATGTTAATTAGAATAGATAGGCAATATAATCTCTTACCCACCATGTTTTAAAAGAACAGGCAAATGTTTGATTTCATGGGGGCTGCCATCTTTGTCATGGGGGCAGCCATCTTTTTGGTTGGAAGGAGGTGAGAAGGAGCATAAGACACAGTTCCAACTGTCCTGTGTCCTGATCACCCCTCCCAGCTGCACGCGCTAGGCTTCAAATGTCAAATGTAAAAAAAAAAATTTGCACCAAAACAGCAGAACGAGAGCAACAACATCAGAAATCCCATCATGCTTTGCACAGCATCAGGGGAAAAAAGCCCGGGCAGTTTTCTTCTGTGCAGCTAAAAATGAGGATTGTATAAGAGAAACAAAGTTCTGATGCTGTGAAACTGTTAAAGAAACACTAAGGGCCTGTTCAGACTATATGCGTTCCTAGCCGTTTTCTGGGAACGCGTACTGGTACCAAAAACGCATAGAAACGGCTCGTAATGCTTTTTAATGGGGTAGTTCACATGTATGCGTATGAGACGCATACGTTTCTCATCCGCATTGCTGCACGCAGTTCTGTGCGATACGCATAGAAACGGACGCAATGAAAGTCTATGGACGCGTATCAAAAACGCGTACTATTGCGTTTTTAGCGTCCGTTTTCCTCTGCGGTTCCCATAATTCTTTTTTTCCCCCTGGGTCACGTGTGTGTGCAAAACGCAATAGAAAACGCATTCAAACGCAAGAAAAACGCATGCGTTTTTCAACTTGCGTTTCTTTAAATTTATACGCGTTCTACAAACGCAGCAAGTATGAACAGGCCCTAAAGGCTCATACACACATCAGACCATAGTCTTTTGAAAATGAAAGATCACAGACCAATCTTACCACCCTTCATGTAGTATGAGAGCCATACTCTACACAGTCTTTTCTATGGAGCTGAACTCCCCATCAGACAGAAATCTTTGCAAGATGCTGCACACACAGATGCTGTACAGACACAAAAGATCAGTATCTGCAAAAGATCTGTTCCTGCCAAAAATCCATTCCTGCAAATTGCAATGATAGTCTATGAGATCTGCAGATCATCATACACACATGATTTAACTGGCATTCATCTGCAGATCAGATCCACCAGGATGGATTTTCAGATCTGCGGATGATTGTCTGATCTGCAGATGAATGTCAGTTAAACAAGGTGTGTATGATGATCTGCAGATCTCATAGACTATGATTGCAATTTGCAGGAATGGATTTTTGGCAGGAACAGATCTTTTGCAGATACTGATCTTTTGTGTCTGTACAGCATCTGTGTGTGCAGCATCTTGCAAAGATTTTTGTCTGATGGGGAGTTCAGCTCCATAGAATAGACTGTGTAGAGTATGGCTCTCATACTACATGAAGGGTGGTAAGATTTGTCTGTGATCATTTTCAAAAGACTATGGTCTGATGTGTGTATGTGGCCTAAGGGCTTGATTCACAAAGCGGTGCTAACTGTTAGCATGCCTGTGAAAACCCCCTTAGCACGTCTAAACAAGCTTTTCGCGCATAAAACCGCGCGAAGTGCCCATTAAAGCCTATGGGACTTAGCGCGCGTAAAACTTTGAGAAATCCGGTGCTAACCTACTTAGCACCCTGGTTAGCGCGTCTAAAGACTTTAGACGTGCTAAGTAGGTTATCACCGCTTTGTGAATCAAGCCCTAAGCCTTTTCAGTGCTGCTGAGTCGATTTTTAGTCCGGAGGTTCACTTTAAGAGCAGCCAGGAGAGCTGGTCCAGTGTGACTCTCTGCTTTGAGGCAAGACATGTCTAAGATGGCGTGACACCGTCGTACCTGGCATGCAGCATAGGCCCTGCGGAGCTGGGGCTGTGTAGCTGGAGAGGAGATCGCAGCACCAGTAGAGTTGAACTGCCACTCAGCCAAGGAGGAGGAGGACGACAGCGAAGAGGATGTAGCAGGAGGAGAGGAGGTGGCAGCAGGCCTGACTGGAAGCCCTGGAGGTGTCACTAGGTCCGCTGCGCAGCCACGTACTCCCTGCTTGCCAGCGGGCACCAGATTGACCCAATGGGCTGTGTAGGTAATGTAGCGGCCCTGCCCGTGCTTGGCAGACCAGGCATCCGTGGTCAGGTGTACCCTTGACCCAACGCTCTTCGCAAGAGATGACACCACTTGCCTCTCAACTTCACGGTGCAGTTGGGGTATGGCCTTTCTCGAAAAATAAGTGCGGCCTGGCATCTTCCACTGCGGTGTTCCGATGGCCACAAATTTACGGAAGGTCTCAGAGTCCACCAGCCGGTATGGTAACAGCTGGCGAGCTAACAGTTCCGCCACGCCAGCTGTCAGACGCCGGGCAAGGAGGTGACTGGCCGAAATTGGCTTCTTCCGCTCAAAGATTTCCTTCACGGACACCTGACTGCTGCTGTGGGCAGAGGAGCAGGAACCGCTCAAGGGCAGAGGCGGAGTGGAGGAGGGTGGCTGTGAAGGTGCAAGGGAGAAAGTGGCTGAGGATGATGCACCTGAAGGAGGAAGAGGAGAAGGAGGGTGGCTTTTCTTTTGTGTGCTGCTTTTGCTCAGCTGCTCTTCCCACTGCAATTTGTGCCTTTTCTCCAGGTGCCTTCATAAGGCACTTGTCCCTACGTGAGTGTTGGCCTTTCCACGGCTCAATTTTTGGAGGCAGAGAGAACAGATGGCTTTGCTCCGATCTGTGGCAGACACACTAAAAACCGCTGAGCCCCCCTGGGGTGATGGCACTCTGGTGGCCTCAGCAGCTGACATTGAAGGGCATGTTGGCTGGCTGCCCATAGGTGGCGATACATGGCGCCGGACACTGCCACCAGCTGTTTCTGACGACGAGCTCCCCCTGCTTCTTTCAGCAACTCGTCTCCTCCTACTCCTCACTGACTCCCCCTCTGAACTGTCCCCCGTTCATCTCCTCTATTGGGAACCCACGTGGCATCCGTATCATCATCATCATCCTCCCCAGCTTCGTTTGCCTCAGACACCTCATAAACTGCACCAACAGCCAGGTACTTCATTATCCTCATCCTCACACGTTACGTCCATAGTGTCGCCACCTAACTCAGACATATGAGGTGGTGTAACTTGCTTAGCGCCTTCATCTTGCTGTAACAATTATGGCTGTGAATCAGTGATTTCCCCACCATATAACTCCTGCAAAGTGTCAAATGCAGCGGATGTGGTGCTTGTAGTAGCGCTGGTGGCTGCGGAAGATGAGGTGTTCTGTGTTAAATAGTCAACCACGTCCCGACAATCTTGGGAGTTAAAGGGACGTGCCTTCTTCTGAGAACTGTACTTTGGGCCAGGGCCGCACGAAATCACGTTAGTACGACCTTGGTATTACAATACAATGTGCAGCTGTCACACAGGTGCAGTTAACAGGTATGCTCAGAGTGGTATATTACACAGCGTGCGGTCACACAGGTACTGCAGTGACTGGTATTACACACACACGTACCGAACAGGCACAGTGACACTGCGTGCGCTCACGTAGGTAGGTGGGTGCACTGAACAACAGGTAGGTATATGCAGTGATGGGTATTACAAATGTGCACCTGTCACACACACAGGTACCGGACAGGCACAGTGACACTGCGTGCACTCATGTAGGTAGGTAGGTGGGTGGGTGCACTGAACAACAGGTAGGTATATGCAGTGATGGGTATTACAATGTGCACCTGTCACACAAACAGGTAGCGGACAGGCACAGTGACACTGCGTGCGCTCACGTAGGTAGGTAGGTAAGTAGGTGCACTGAACAGTGAACAGGTGCAGTGATTGGGATAGGATTACAAATGTGCAGCTGCCTGTCACACACACACAGGTAGTCACTGAATGTGCTGGGCCTGGCAGTGGCAGAGTAGGAATTACCACCAAGGGGCCAAAGGCCAGCGACTGACTGGGCTGAAGATTAGCTCTTAAAAGAGCTGTTGAGGGGTGCTATTTTAGCAATAAGAATCAGCAAGGAGCAAGCTAACAAGCCTACAAGAGCCTAACTAAGCTTTCCCTATAGCTCTCTCTGCAGCAGCAACTCTCCCTTCTCTAATTAGTGCAGCCACATTAGTGAGTGAAAAGGCTACAATGTGCCTGGTGACTGTGATGTAGAGGGTCAAAGTTGACCCTAATGATGCACTATGGGGGCGAATGCTATGATGAGAGGAACATCTTTCTGTGTAACTGTGACCTCTTCCCGATCTCGGCACTACCGATTACCGAAAACATCCCGGCGAGTACTTGATCACACTCGCCGGGAATCGGGAAAGTGTCCAGTCATTTTAGCACACAAATTGCAGTAGTATCACCCACTCAAAATGGTAGCACTAAGCGCTACCGGTTTGCAAATCTCAAATGTGAATAGGCCTTTAGGTCTGCAGGACCAAAGGAGCCTTTACTCTTATCCCAGACTTCACTGTACATTTACAGTCTAATGTCTTTCATCCCGTGCTCAAAGGACAGGACCACACGTGTTTCCCTCCACCCAGCACTGTACATGTACAATCTAATGTCTTCCTAGAGATGAGCGTAATGACCTAATTACGATTTCGCGAAATTTCGCGTAATTAGTGTAATTACGATTATGGCCGTAAGTACATAATCGTAATGAAGAAGGATTTCGCGAAATTTCGCGTAAGAGTAATTTTTCGCGTAATTTTCGCATTACAATGGTTATTTGTTCATGCCGTAATTTCGCATTAAACGCTATAGAGTTGAGCTGAAATTTTCGTAATTTCGCATTACTATAATTACGCATGCGAAATTTGCGATTACGATGCGAAATTAGCGTAGCGAAATTGCCATTAAAATCGTAATTGAAAATACCGTAAGCGTAATTTTCAACGCGAAATTTCGCATTTCGTTCATGCCGTAATTTCGCATTAAACGCTACCGTAATTTGGCTTTAAACCGTAACGCTCCGTATAATATAAAAAAGCCCCTGACTTTAAGGGTTAATAGCAAAGCCCCCTTAAATGCTAAGAGCCTCAAATTTGGAGAATATATTAAGGAGATCAGGAGGAATAAGAGGAAAAATTTTTTTTTCAAAAAGACCTTATAGTTTTTGAGAAAATCGATGTTAAAGTTTCAAAGTAAAAATGTATACATTTAAAAACCCGCCGACTTTAACGGTTAATAGCAAAGCCTGCTTAAAGTTTAGGAACACCAAATTCCTAGGGTATATTAAGGGGATCAGTGGGAATAAGAGGAAAAAAAATTTTTCAAAAAGACCTTATAGTTTTTGAGAAAATCGATTTTTAAGTTTCAAGGGCAAAAATGTCTTTTAAATGCGGAAAATGTCAGTTTTTTTTTTGCATAGGTAACAATAGTGTATTATTTTCATAGATTCCCCCAAGTGGGAAGAGTTTTACTTACTTCGTTCTGAGTGTGGGAAATATAAAAAAAAACCGACGTGGGGTCCCCCCTCCCAGACCTCTTTAACCCCTTGTCCCCCATGCAGGCTGGGATAGCCAGAATGCGGAGCACCGGCCGCGTGGGGCTCCGCACCCTGACTATACCAGCCCGCATGGTCCATGGATTGGGGGTCTCGCAATATCCTCGGAAATGTTCTATCAGTTACAATGTAACAAAGTTATTACAATGTAACAACTTTGTTACATTGTAACTACGCCGCACCCGACGCCACTCGCCGCTCAGCCGCCGCATACGCGTCCGTGCAGGACGCTAAGTCCCCGCAGCTCCCGCTGTCCACCCCGCCCACATCTGTCACCCACATGTCACCCACATGTGGGTGACATGTGGGTGACATGTGGGAGAGGCGGGGAGGGCAGCGGAGCCGGTGGGGACTTAGCGTCCTGCACGGACCCGACAGAGCTCTGAGCTATATAGCTTAGAGCTCTCTAAAGCATCTTTGTATTTGGGCTCCAAGGAGCCCCATTGGTCCTTAGCAGACCAATGGGGTTCCTTCAAATCAGAAGGAACCCCATTGGTCTGCTAAGGACCAATGGGGCTCCTTGGAGCCCAAATACAAAGATGCTTTCGAGAGCTCTGAGCTATAGCTCAGAGCTCTGTCGGGTCCTGCAGCACAGACGCGGCGGCGGCGGTGAGTGACGTCGGGTGCGGCGTAGTTACAATGTAACAAAGTTGTTACATTGTAATAACTTTGTTACATTGTAACTGATAGAACATTTCCGAGGATATTGCGTGGGATCATTTATTTAAAGGGACAGGTAAGTATTAATGGTTAATTAAGAATATTAAAGGACTTTTTTCGTGGTTATGTTTTTTGTTCAATTAAAATACTTTTTCTATGTGTTTGTGTGTTTATTTACTTTTAACTCTTAAAGGAAATGGTTAAGGGGTACAAGTACCTCTATACTCATTTCTCCTGGGAGGGGGGGTGGGCATCTGGGGGACCCCTTTTTAAAGGGGACTCCCAGATGCCACCATGAACCCCCCACCCAGGAAATCGCGACCTCCACCTCCACCGCCCATCGGAGGTGGAGAAGAGCCCCTTGTCCTTGGATTGGACAAGGGCTCGGAGGGGGAGGGGAAAGCTTGGCTGCCCCTCCCCTTCCGAGACCCCCCAATCCATGGACCATGCGGGCTGGTATAGTCAGGGTGTGGAGCCCCACGCGGCCGGTGCTCCGCATTCTGGCTATCCCAGCCTGCATGGGGGACAAGGGGTTAAAGAGGTCTAGGAGGGGGGACCCCACGTCGTTTTTTTTTATATTTCCCACACTCAGAACGAAGTAAGTAAAACTCTTCCCACTTGGGGGAATCTATGAAAATAATACACTATTGTTACCTGTGCAAAAAAACCTGACATTTTCCGCATTTAAAAGACATTTTTGCCCTTGAAACTTAAAAATCGATTTTCTCAAAAACTATAAGGTCTTTTTGAAAAACATTTTTTTCCTCTTATTCCCACTGATCCCCTTAATATACCCTAGGAATTTGGTGTTCCTAAACTTTAAGCAGGCTTTGCAATTAACCGTTAAAGTCGGCGGGTTTTTAAATGTATACATTCTTACTTTGAAACTTTAACATCGATTTTCTCAAAAACTATAAGGTCTTTTTGAAAAAAAAATTTTTCCTCTTATTCCTCCTGATCGCCTTAATATATTCTCCAAATTTGAGGCTCTTAGCATTTAAGGGGGCTTTGCTATTAACCCTTAAAGTCAGGGGCTTTTTTATATTATACGGAGCGTTACGGTTTAACGCGAAATTACGGTAGCGTTTAATGCGAAATTACGGCATGAAGGAAACGCGAAATTTCGCGTTGAAAATTACGCTTACGGTATTTTCAATTACGATTTTAATGGCAATTTCGCTACGCTAATTTCGCATCATAATCGCAAATTTCGCATGCGTAATTATAGTAATGCGAAATTACGAAAATTTCAGCTCAACTCTATGTCTTCCATCCCGTGCTCAAAGGACAGGACCACACATGTTTCCCTCCACCCAGCACTGTACATGTACAGTCTAATGTCTTCCATCCCATGCTCAAAGGACAGGACCACCACACATGTTTCCCTCCACCCAGCACTGTACATGTACAGTCTAATGTCTTCCCCACCGTGCTCAAAGGACAGGACCACCACACATGTTTTCCTCCACCCAGCACTGTACATTTACAGTCTAATGTCTTCCATCCCGTGCTCAAAGGACAGGACCACACATGTTTCCCTCCACCCAGCACTGTACATGTACAGTATAATGTCTTCCATACCGTGCTCAAAGGACAGGACCACACATGTGTTTCCCTCCACCCAGCACTGTACATTTACAGTCTAATGTCTTCCATCCCGTGCTCAAAGGACAGGACAACACATGTGTTTCCCTTCACCCAGCACTGTACATTTACAGTCTAATGTCTTCCCTCCCGTGCTCAAAGGACAGGACCACACATGTGTTTCCCTCCACCCAGCACTGTACATGTACAGTCTAATGTCTTCCATCCCGTGCTCAAAGGACAGGACCACCACACATGTTTCCCTTCACACAGCACTGTACATGTACAGTCTAATGTCTTCCATCCCGTGCTCAAAGGACAGGACCACCACACATGTTTCCCTCCACCCAGCACTGTACATGGACAGTCTAATGTCTTCCATCCCGTGCTCAAAGGACAGGACCACACACATGTTTCCCTCCACCCAGCACTGTAAATTTACAGTCTTATGTCTTCCATCCCATGCTCAAAGGACAGGACCACACACGTGTTTCCCTTCACCCAGCACTGTACATGTACAGTCTAATGTCTTCCCTCACGTGCTCAAAGGACAGGACCACACGTGTTTCCCTCCACCCAGCACTGTATATGTACAGTCTAATGTCTTCCATCCCATGCTCAAAGGACAGGACCACACATGTTTCCCTCCACCCAGCACTGTACATGTACAGTCTAATGTCTTCCATCCCATGCTCAAAGGACAGGACCACACATGTTTCCCTCCACCCAGCACTGTACATGTACAGTCTAATGTCTTCCATCCCATGCTCAAAGGACAGGACCACACACGTGTTTCCCTCCACCCAGCACTGTACATGTACAGTCTAATGTCTTCCCTCCCGTGCTCAAAGGACAGGACCACACGTGTTTCCCTCCACCCAGCACTGTATATGTACAGTCTAATGTCTTCCATCCCATGCTCAAAGGACAGGACCACACATGTTTCCCTCCACCCAGCACTGTACATGTACAGTCTAATGTCTTCCATCCCATGCTCAAAGGACAGGACCACACATGTTTCCCTCCACCCAGCACTGTACATGTACAGTCTAATGTCTTCCATCCCATGCTCAAAGGACAGGACCACCACACATGTTTCCCTCCACCCAGCACTGTACATGTACAGTCTAATGTCTTCCCCACCGTGCTCAAAGGACAGGACCACCACACATGTTTTCCTCCACCCAGCACTGTACATTTACAGTCTAATGTCTTCCATCCCGTGCTCAAAGGACAGGACCACACATGTTTCCCTCCACCCAGCACTGTACATGTACAGTAAAATGTCTTCCATACCGTGCTCAAAGGACAGGACCACACATGTGTTTCCCTCCACCCAGCACTGTACATTTACAGTCTAATGTCTTCCATCCTGTGCTCAAAGGACAGGACAACACATGTGTTTCCCTTCACCCAGCACTGTACATGTACAGTCTAATGTCTTCCATCCCGTGCTCAAAGGACAGGACCACCACACATGTTTCCCTTCACCCAGCACTGTACATGTACAGTCTAATGTCTTCCATCCCGTGCTCAAAGGACAGGACCACCACACATGTTTCCCTCCACCCAGCACTGTACATGTACAGTCTAATGTCTTCCATCCCGTGCTCAAAGGACAGGACCACACACATGTTTCCCTCCACCCAGCACTGTACATGTACAGTCTAATGTCTTCCATCCCGTGCTCAAAGGACAGGACCACACACATGTTTCCCTCCACCCAGCACTGTAAATTTACAGTCTTATGTCTTCCATCCCATGCTCAAAGGACAGGACCACACACGTGTTTCCCTTCACCCAGCACTGTACATGTACAGTCTAATGTCTTCCCTCACGTGCTCAAAGGACAGGACCACACGTGTTTCCCTCCACCCAGCACTGTATATGTACAGTCTAATGTCTTCCATCCCATGCTCAAAGGACAGGACCACACATGTTTCCCTCCACCCAGCACTGTACATGTACAGTCTAATGTCTTCCATCCCATGCTCAAAGGACAGGACCACACATGTTTCCCTTCACCCAGCACTGTACATGTACAGTCTAATGTCTTCCATCCCGTGCTCAAAGGACAGGACCACCACACATGTTTCCCTCCACCCAGCACTGTACATGTACAGTCTAATGTCTTCCATCCCGTGCTCAAAGGACAGGACCACACACATGTTTCCCTCCACCCAGCACTGTACATGTACAGTCTAATGTCTTCCATCCCGTGCTCAAAGGACAGGACCACACACATGTTTCCCTCCACCCAGCACTGTAAATTTACAGTCTTATGTCTTCCATCCCATGCTCAAAGGACAGGACCACACACGTGTTTCCCTTCACCCAGCACTGTACATGTACAGTCTAATGTCTTCCCTCACGTGCTCAAAGGACAGGACCACACGTGTTTCCCTCCACCCAGCACTGTATATGTACAGTCTAATGTCTTCCATCCCATGCTCAAAGGACAGGACCACACATGTTTCCCTCCACCCAGCACTGTACATGTACAGTCTAATGTCTTCCATCCCATGCTCAAAGGACAGGACCACACATGTTTCCCTCCACCCAGCACTGTACATGTACAGTCTAATGTCTTCCATCCCATGCTCAAAGGACAGGACCACACACGTGTTTCCCTCCACCCAGCACTGTACATGTACAGTCTAATGTCTTCCCTCCCGTGCTCAAAGGACAGGACCACACGTGTTTCCCTCCACCCAGCACTGTATATGTACAGTCTAATGTCTTCCATCCCGTGCTCAAAGGACAGGACCACACATGTTTCCCTCCACCCAGCACTGTACATGTACAGTCTAATGTCTTCCATCCCATGCTCAAAGAACAGGACCACCACACATGTTTCCCTCCACCCAGCACTGTACATGTACAGTCTAATGTCTTCCCCACCGTGCTCAAAGGACAGGACCACCACACATGTTTTCCTCCACCCAGCACTGTACATTTACAGTCTAATGTCTTCCATCCCGTGCTCAAAGGACAGGACCACACGTTTCCCTCCACCCAGCACTGTATATGTACAGTATAATGTCTTCCATACCGTGCTCAAAGGACAGGACCACACATGTGTTTCCCTCCACCCAGCACTGTACATTTACAGTCTAATGTCTTCCATCCCGTGCTCAAAGGATGGACCACACATGTGTTTCCCTTCACCCAGCACTGTACATTTACAGTCTAATGTCTTCCCTCCCGTTCTCAAAGGACAGGACCACACATGTGTTTCCCTCCACCCAGCACTGTACATGTACAGTCTAATGTCTTCCATCCCGTGCTCAAAGGACAGGACCACCACACATGTTTCCCTCCACCCAGCACTGTACATGTACAGTCTAATGTCTTCCATCCCGTGCTCAAAGGACAGGACCACCACACATGTTTCCCTCCACCCAGCACTGTACATGTACAGTCTAATGTCTTCCATCCCGTGCTCAAAGGACAGGACCACACACATGTTTCCCTCCACCCAGCACTGTACATGTACAGTCTAATGTCTTCCATCCCGTGCTCACAGGACAGGACCACACACATGTTTCCCTCCACCCAGCACTGTAAATTTACAGTCTAATGTCTTCCATCCCATGCTCAAAGGACAGGACCACACACGTGTTTCCCTTCACCCAGCACTGTACATGTACAGTCTAATGTCTTCCCTCACGTGCTCAAAGGACAGGACCACACGTGTTTCCCTCCACCCAGCACTGTATATGTACAGTCTAATGTCTTCCATCCCATGCTCAAAGGACAGGACCACACATGTTTCCCTCCACCCAGCACTGTACATGTACAGTCTAATGTCTTCCATCCCATGCTCAAAGGACAGGACCACACATGTTTCCCTCCACCCAGCACTGTACATGTACAGTCTAATGTCTTCCATCCCATGCTCAAAGGACAGGACCACACACGTGTTTCCCTCCACCCAGCACTGTACATGTACAGTCTAATGTCTTCCCTCCCGTGCTCAAAGGACAGGACCACACGTGTTTCCCTCCACCCAGCACTGTATATGTACAGTCTAATGTCTTCCATCCCGTGCTCAAAGGACAGGACCACCACACGTGTTTCCCTCCACCCAGCACTGTACATGTACAGTCTAATGTCTTCCCTCCCGTGCTCAAAGGACTGGATCACACATGTGTTTCCCTCCACCCAGCACTGTACATGTACAGTCTAATGTCTTCCATCCCGTGCTCAAAGGACAGGACCACCACACATGTTTCCCTCCACCCAGCACTGTACATGTACAGTCTAATGTCTTCCATCCCGTGCTCAAAGGACAGGACCACCACACGTTTCCCTCCACCCAGCACTGTACATGTACAGTCTAATGTCTTCCACCCCGTGCTCAAAGGACAGGACCACACATGTGTTTCCCTCCACCCAGCACTGTACATGTACAGTCTAATGTCTTCCATCCCGTGCTCAAAGGACAGGACCACCACACGTTTCCCTCCACCCAGCACTGTACATGTACAGTCTAATGTCTTCCACCCCGTGCTCAAAGGACAGGACCACACATGTTTCCCTCCACCCAGCACTGTACATGTACAGTCTAATGTCTTCCATCCCATGCTCAAAAGACAGGACCACACATGTTTCCCTCCACCCAGCACTGTACATGTACAGTCTAATGTCTTCCATCCCATGCTCAAAGGACAGGACCACACACGTGTTTCCCTCCACCCAGCACTGTACATGTACAGTCTAATGTCTTCCCTCCCGTGCTCAAAGGACAGGACCACACGTGTTTCCCTCCACCCAGCACTGTATATGTACAGTCTAATGTCTTCCATCCCGTGCTCAAAGGACAGGACCACACATGTGTTTCCCTCCACCCAGCACTGTACATGTACAGTCTAATGTCTTCCATCCCGTGCTCAAAGGACAGGACCACCACACGTGTTTCCCTCCACCCAGCACTGTACATGTACAGTCTAATGTCTTCCCTCCCGTGCTCAAAGGACTGGATCACACATGTGTTTCCCTCCACCCAGCACTGTACATGTACAGTCTAATGTCTTCCATCCCGTGCTCAAAGGACAGGACCACCACACATGTTTCCCTCCACCCAGCACTGTACATGTACAGTCTAATGTCTTCCCTCCCGTGCTCAAAGGACAGGACCACCACACGTTTCCCTCCACCCAGCACTGTACATGTACAGTCTAATGTCTTCCACCCCGTGCTCAAAGGACAGGACCACACATGTGTTTCCCTCCACCCAGCACTGTACATGTACAGTCTAATGTCTTCCATCCCGTGCTCAAAGGACAGGACCACCACACGTTTCCCTCCACCCAGCACTGTACATGTACAGTCTAATGTCTTCCACCCCGTGCTCAAAGGACAGGACCACACATGTTTCCCTCCACTGTACATGTACAGTGCTGGGTGGAGGGAAACATGTGTGGTCCTGTCCTTTGAGCATGGGATGGAAGACATTAGACTGTACATGTACAATGTACAGTCTAATGTCTTCCATCCCATGCTCAAAGGACAGGACCACACATGTTTCCCTCCACCCAGCACTGTACATGTACAGTCTAATGTCTTCCATCCCATGCTCAAAGGACAGGACCACACACGTGTTTCCCTCCACCCAGCACTGTACATGTACAGTCTAATGTCTTCCCTCCCGTGCTCAAAGGACAGGACCACACGTGTTTCCCTCCACCCAGCACTGTATATGTACAGTCTAATGTCTTCCATCCCGTGCTCAAAGGACAGGACCACACATGTGTTTCCCTCCACCCAGCACTGTACATGTACAGTCTAATGTCTTCCATCCCGTGCTCAAAGGACAGGACCACCACACGTGTTTCCCTCCACCCAGCACTGTACATGTACAGTCTAATGTCTTCCCTCCCGTGCTCAAAGGACTGGATCACACATGTGTTTCCCTCCACCCAGCACTGTACATGTACAGTCTAATGTCTTCCATCCCGTGCTCAAAGGACAGGACCACACGTGTTTCCCTCCACCCAGCACTGTACATGTACAGTCTAATGTCTTCCAATCCGTGCTCAAAGGACAGGACCACACGTGTTTCCCTCCACCCAGCACTGTACATGTACAGTCTAATGTCTTCTATCCCATGCTCAAAGGACAGGACCACACACGTGTTTCCCTCCACCCAGCACTGTACATGTACAGTCTAATGTCTTCCATCCCATGCTCAAAGGACAGGACCACACACATGTTTCCCTCCACCCAGCACTGTACATGTACAGTCTAATGTCTTCCATCCCATGCTCAAAGGACAGGACCACACATGTGTTTCCCTCCACCCAGCACTGTACATGTACAGTCTAATGTCTTCCATCCCGTGCTCAAAGGACAGGACCACACGTGTTTCCCTCCACCCAGCACTGTATATGTACAGTCTAATGTCTTCCCTCACGTGCTCAAAGGACAGGACCACACATGTGTTTCCCTCCACCCAGCACTGTACATGTACAGTCTAATGTCTTCCATCCCGTGCTCAAAGGACAGGACCACACACGTGTTTCCCTCCACCCAGCACTGTACATGTACAGTCTAATGTCTTCCATCCCATGCTCAAAGGATAGGACCACACACATGTTTCCCTCCACCCAGCACTGTACATGTACAGTCTAATGTCTTCCATCCCATGCTCAAAGGACAGGACCACACATGTGTTTCCCTCCACCCAGCACTGTACATGTACAGTCTAATGTCTTCCATCCCGTGCTCAAAGGACAGGACCACACGTGTTTCCCTCCACCCAGCACTGTATATGTACAGTCTAATGTCTTCCCTCACGTGCTCAAAGGACAGGACCACACATGTGTTTCCCTCCACCCAGCACTGTACATGTACAATCTAATGTCTTCCCTCACGTGCTCAAAGGACAGGACCACACATGTGTTTCCCTCCACCCAGCACTGTACATGTACAGTCTAATGTCTTCCCCACCGTGCTCAAAGGACAGGACCACCACACACGTGTTTCCCTTCACCCAGCACTGTACATGTACAGTCTAATGTCTTCCCTCACGTGCTCAAAGGACAGGACCACACATGTGTTTCTCTCCACCCAGCACTGTACATGTACAGTCTAATGTCTTCCATCCCGTGCTCAAAGGACAGGACCACACGTGTTTCCCTCCACCCAGCACTGTACATGTACAGTCTAATGTCTTCCATCCCGTGCTCAAAGGACAGGACCACACGTGTTTCCCTCCACCCAGCACTGTACATGTACAGTCTAATGTCTTCCATCCCATGCTCAAAGGACAGGACCACACACGTGTTTCCCTCCACCCAGCACTGTACATGTACAGTCTAATGTCTTCCATCCCGTGCTCAAAGGACAGGACCACACATGTGTTTCCCTCCACCCAGCACTGTACATGTACAGTCTAATGTCTTCCCTCCCGTGCTCAAAGGACAGGACCACACATGTTTCCCTCCACCCAGCACTGTATGTATACAGTCTAATGTCTTCCATCCCGTGCTCAAAGGACAGGACCACACATGTTTCCCTCCACCCAGCACTGTACATGTACAATCTATAGTTTTTATATTTTCTTTATATTTCATGGGTTAGAAATATACCGTACTAAAAGAACCATCTTTTCAGAAATAAATAAGGTTATTCTGACACATGTTCCGGGATATTCCCTCACAAATCAGATTCCTATTAGAAGATATAAAGGGCCTCAGGCATATTTTATTGTTTCATAATCATGTTTTATATCTGTGGATTTTCTTGATATGACCTGAGAATAGCTGTGGAGGAGCATAACAGTAATATGGGACGCTCAAATCCGATATTGGATGGAATCCGGATAGTTGCTATTTGGATTTCATCCTGTTAAATCAAATCACCTGTACGGGTTGGGCGGGGGGGGGGGGGGGGGAGGGGGTCAATCTTACCTATCTGACGTCTTCTTAGGTCCGTCCCTCAGCACCTCCCACGATGCCTTCCAATCCAGTGTCACGTGACTATACACTTCCTCCTTCAACCCAGACGCTGGATTGGAAGGCATCGTGGGAGGTGCCGAGGGATGGACCTAAGAAGACGTCAGACAGGTAAGATTGACCCCCCACCCCCGCACAGGTGATTTGATTTAACAGGATGAAATCTGGATAACAACTATCCGCATTCCATCCAATATCGGATTTGAGCGTCTCTGAACAGCAATAAGCCAGAGTGTTGGCGTGCCTCAGTGAGGACTACACAGCACTGCAGCACTGGGCAAGCTTGAGAAAGGAGCTCTCTTAGGCTGGATTCACACTATAAATGCTTTGCTGAACGCTTTTCAAACATCACTCCCATTCACTTTCATTACAAATGGCGATAAAAATCGCAGCGTATGCAGTTTGCATGATCACTGTAATTTTTACGTGGCTTTTACCACAATTTTAATGAAAGTGAACGGGAGTGATTTTTGAAAAGCGCTGAGAAAGCGCTCAGCAATCACAAGTGATCAGCAAGCGCTCATGAAAAGCGCTTATAGTGTGTATCCAGCCATACCAAAGCTCTGAAATGTTGCTGTATCTGTCCTTATCTGGTATAGGTAGCTAGGTATAGGTGCCCCAGTATAGGTAGCCAGGTATAGGTGCCTCAGTATAGGTAGCCAGGTATAGGTGCCCCAGTATAGGTAGCTAGGTATAGGTGCCTCCAGTATAGGTAGCTAGGTATAGGTGCCTCCAGTATAGGTAGCTAGGTATAGGTGCCCCCAATATAGGTAGTTAGGTATAGGTGCCCCAGTATAGGTAGCCAGGTATAGGTGCCTCAGTATAGGTAGCTAGGTATAGGTGCCCCAGTATAGGTAGCTAGGTATAGGTGCCCCAGTATAGGTAGCCAGGTATAGGTGCCTCAGTATAGGTAGCTAGGTATAGGTGCCTCAGTATAGGTAGCAGGGTATAGGTGCCCCAGTATAGGTAGCTAGGTATAGGTGCCTCAGTATAGGTAGCTAGGTATAGGTGCCTCAGTATAGGTAGCCAGGTATAGGTGCCTCAGTATAGGTAGCTAGGTATAGGTGCCCCAGTATAGGTAGCTAGGTATAGGTGCCTCAGTATAGATAGCTAGGTATAGGTGCCTCAGTATAGGTAGCCAGGTATAGGTGCCTCAGTATAGGTAGCTAGGTATAGGTGCCCCAGTATAGGTAGCTAGGTATAGGTGCCTCAGTATAGGTAGCTAGGTATAGGTGCCTTCAGAATAGGTAGCTAGGTATAGGTGCCCCAGTATAGGTAGCCAGGTATAGGTGCCTCAGTATAGGTAGCCAGGTATAGGTGCCCCAGTATAGGTAGCTAGGTATAGGTGCCTCCAGTATAGGTAGCTAGGTATAGGTGCCTCCAGTATAGGTAGCTAGGTATAGGTGCCCCCAATATAGGTAGTTAGGTATAGGTGCCCCAGTATAGGTAGCCAGGTATAGGTGCCTCAGTATAGGTAGCTAGGTATAGGTGCCCCAGTATAGGTAGCTAGGTATAGGTGCCCCAGTATAGGTAGCCAGGTATAGGTGCCTCAGTATAGGTAGCTAGGTATAGGTGCCTCAGTATAGGTAGCAGGGTATAGGTGCCCCAGTATAGGTAGCTAGGTATAGGTGCCTCAGTATAGGTAGCTAGGTATAGGTGCCTCAGTATAGGTAGCCAGGTATAGGTGCCTCAGTATAGGTAGCTAGGTATAGGTGCCCCAGTATAGGTAGCTAGGTATAGGTGCCTCAGTATAGATAGCTAGGTATAGGTGCCTCAGTATAGGTAGCCAGGTATAGGTGCCTCAGTATAGGTAGCTAGGTATAGGTGCCCCAGTATAGGTAGCTAGGTATAGGTGCCTCAGTATAGGTAGCTAGGTATAGGTGCCTTCAGAATAGGTAGCTAGGTATAGGTGCCCCAGTATAGGTAGCCAGGTATAGGTGCCCCCCAATAAAGGTAGTTAGGTATAGGTGCCCCAGTATAGGTAGCCAGGTATAGGTGCCTCAGTATAGGTAGCTAGGTATAGGTGCCTCAGTATAGGTAGCTAGGTATAGGTGCCTCAGTATAGGTAGCTAGGTATAGGTGCCTCAGTATAGGTAGCTAGGTATAGGTGCCCCAGTATAGGTAGCCAGGTATAGGTGCCTCAGTATAGGTAGCTAGGTATAGGTGCCCCAGTATAGGTAGCCAGGTATAGGTGCCTCAGTATAGGTAGCTAGGCAGAGGTGCCTCAGTATAGGTAGCTAGGTATAGGTGCCCCAGTATAGGTAGCTAGGTATAGGTGCCCCAGTATAGGTAGCTAGGCAGAGGTGCCTCAGTATAGGTAGCTAGGTATAGGTGCCCCAGTATAGGTAGCTAGGTATAGGTGCCCCAGTATAGGTAGCTAGGTATAGGTGCCTCAGTATAGGTAGCTAGGTATAGGTGCCTCCAGTATAGGTAGCTAGGTATAGGTGCCCCAGTATAGGTAGCCAGGTATAGGTGCCCCAGTATAGGTAGCTAGGTATAGGTGCCCCAGTATAGGTAGCTAGGTATAGGTGCCTCCAGTATAGGTAGCTAGATATAGGTGCCTCCAGTATAGGTAGCTAGGTATAGGTGCCCCAGTATAGGTAGCCAGGTATAGGTGCCCCAGTATAGGTAGCTAGGTATAGGTGCCTCCAGTATAGGTAGCTAGGTATAGGTGCCTCCAGTATAGGTAGCTAGGTATAGGTGCCCCAGTATAGGTAGCTAGGTATAGGTGCCTCCAGTATAGGAAGCTAGGTATAGGTGCCTCAGTATAGGTAGCTAGGTATAGGTGCCTCCAGTATAGGTAGCTAGGTATAGGTGCCCCAGTATAGGTAGCTAGGTATAGGTGCCTCCAGTATAGGAAGCTAGGTATAGGTGCCTCAGTATAGGTAGCTAGGTATAGGTGCCCCAGTATAGGTAGCTAGGTATAGGTGCCTTCAGTATAGGAAGCTAGGTATAGGTGCCTCAGTATAGGTAGCTAGGTATAGGTGCCCCAGTATAGGTAGCTAGGTATAGGTGCCTCCAGTATAGGTAGCTAGGTATAGGTGCCTCCAGTATAGGTAGCTAGGTATAGGTGCCTTCAGAATAGGTAGCTAGGTATAGGTGCCCTCGGTGTAGGTAGCCAGGTATAGGTAGCTAGGTATAGGTGCCTTTAGTATAGGTAGCTAGGTATAAGTGCCTTCAGTATGGGTAGCTAGGTATAGGTGCCCCAGTATAGGTAGCTAGGAATAGGTGCCTCCAGTATAGGTAGCTAGGTAAAGGTGACCCCAGTATAGGTAGCTAGGTATAGGTGCCTTCAGTATAGGTAGCTAGGTATAAGTGCCTTCAGTATGGGTAGCTAGGTATAAGTGCCTCCAGTATAGGTAGCTAGGAATAGGTGCCTCAGTATAGGTAGCTAGGTAAAGGTGACCCCAGTATAGGTAGCTAGGTATAGGTGCCTTCAGTATAGGTAGCTAGGTAGAGGTGACCCCAGTATAGGTAGCCAGGTGTAGGTGCCTCAGTATAGGTAGCTAGGTATAGGTGCCTTCAGTATAGGTAGCTAGGTAAAGGTTTGTCAGTATAAGTAGCTAGGTATTGGTACCTTCAGCATAGGTAGCTAGGCATAGGTGCCTCAGTATAGGTAGCTAGGTATAGGTGCCTCAATATAGGTAGCCAGGTATCCGTGCCTCGTTATAGGTAACTAGGTGTAGGTTCCTCCAGTATAGGTAGCTAGGTATAGGTGCCTTCAGTATAGGTAGATAGGTATAGGTGACCCCAGTATAGGTAGCCAGGTATAGGTGCCTCAGTATAGGTATCTAGGTATAGGTGCCTCAGTATAGGTAACTAAGTATAGGGGCCTTCAGTATAGGTAGCTAGGTATAGGTGCCTCCAGTATAGGAAGCTAGGTATAGGTGCCTCAGTATAGGTAGCTAGGTATACGTGCCCCAGTATAGGTAGCTAGGTATAGGTGCCTTCAGTATAGGAAGCTAGGTATAGGTGCCTCAGTATAGGTAGCTAGGTATAGGTGCCCCAGTATAGGTAGCTAGGTATAGGTGCCTCCAGTATAGGTAGCTAGGTATAGGTGCCTCCAGTATAGGTAGCTAGGTATAGGTGCCTTCAGAATAGGTAGCTAGGTATAGGTGCCCTCGGTGTAGGTAGCCAGGTATAGGTAGCTAGGTATAGGTGCCTTCAGTATAGGTAGCTAGGTATAAGTGCCTTCAGTATGGGTAGCTAGGTATAGGTGCCCCAGTATAGGTAGCTAGGAATAGGTGCCTCCAGTATAGGTAGCTAGGTAAAGGTGACCCCAGTATAGGTAGCTAGGTATAGGTGCCTTCAGTATAGGTAGCTAGGTATAAGTGCCTTCAGTATGGGTAGCTAGGTATAAGTGCCTCCAGTATAGGTAGCTAGGAATAGGTGCCTCAGTATAGGTAGCTAGGTAAAGGTGACCCCAGTATAGGTAGCTAGGTATAGGTGCCTTCAGTATAGGTAGCTAGGTAGAGGTGACCCCAGTATAGGTAGCCAGGTGTAGGTGCCTCAGTATAGGTAGCTAGGTATAGGTGCCTTCAGTATAGGTAGCTAGGTAAAGGTTTGTCAGTATAAGTAGCTAGGTATTGGTACCTTCAGCATAGGTAGCTAGGCATAGGTGCCTCAGTATAGGTAGCTAGGTATAGGTGCCTCAATATAGGTAGCCAGGTATCCGTGCCTCGATATAGGTAACTAGGTGTAGGTTCCTCCAGTATAGGTAGCTAGGTATAGGTGCCTTCAGTATAGGTAGATAGGTATAGGTGACCCCAGTATAGGTAGCCAGGTATAGGTGCCTCAGTATAGGTATCTAGGTATAGGTGCCTCAGTATAGGTAACTAAGTATAGGGGCCTTCAGTATAGGTAGCTAGGTATAGGTGCCTCCAGTATAGGAAGCTAGGTATAGGTGCCTCAGTATAGGTAGCCAGGTATAGGTGCCTCCATTATAGCTAGCTAGGTATAAGTGCCTTCAGTATAGGTAGCTAGGTATAGGTGTCAGCTAGTTCTGCTTCTTCCAGCCCCCTGCAGCAGTCCTGTGCCCTCGCAGCCACTTACTAATCCTCTGTTCCCCCGCTGCCAGCTAGTTCTGTTTCTACCAGCCCCCTGCAGCAGTCCTGTGCCCTCGCAGCCACTCACTGATCCTCTGATCCCCCGCTGCCAGCTAGTTCTGCTTCTACCAGCCCCCTGCAGCAGTCCTGTGCCCTCGCAGCCACTCACTAATCCTCTGGTCCCCCGCTGCCAGCTAGTTCTGCTTCTACCAGCCCCCTGCAGCCATCCTGTGTCCTCGCAGCCACTCACTAATCCTCTGGTCCCCCGCTGCCAGCTAGCTCTGCTTCTACCAGCCCCCTGCAGCAGTCCTGTGCCCTCGCAGCCACTCACTAATCCTCTGGTACCCCGCTGCCAGCTAGTTCTGCTTCTACCAGCCCCCTGCAGCCATCCTGTGCCCTCGCAGCCACTCACTAATCCTCTGGTCCCCCGCTGCCAGCTAGTTCTGCTTCTACCAGCCCCCTGCAGCAGTCCTGTGCCCTGGCAGCCACTCACTAATCCTCTGGTCCCCGCTGCCAGCTAGTTCTGCTTCTACCAGCCCCCTGCAGCAGTCCTGTGCCCTCACAGCTACTCACTAATCCTCTGGTCCCCCGCTGCCAGCTAGTCCTGCTTCTACCAGCCCCCTGCAGCAGTCCTGTGCCCTCGCAGCCACTCACTAATCCTCTGGTCCCCCGCTGCCAGCTAGTTCTGCTTCTACCAGCCCCCTGCAGCCGTCCTGTGCCCTCACAGCCACTTACTGCTGCTCCAGTCCCCCGCCGCCAGCTAGTCCTGCTTCTACCAGCCCCCTGCAGCAGTCCTGTGCCCTCCCAGCCACTCACTAATCCTCTGGTCCCCGGCTGCCAGCTAGCTCTGCTTCTACCAGCCCCATGCAGCCATCCTGTGCCCTCGCAGCCACTCACTAATCCTCCGGTCCCTGCTGCCAGCTAGTTCTGCTTCTACCAGCCCCCTGCAGCCGTCCCGTGCCCTCGCAGCCACTCACTAATCCTCTGGTCCCCCGCTGCCAGCTAGTTCTGCTTCTACCAGCCCCCTGCAGCAATCCTGTGCCCTCGTAGTCACTGCTGCTCCAGTCCCCCGCCACCAGCTAGTTCTGCTTCTACCAGCCCCCTGCAGCCGTCCCGTGCCCTCGCAGTCACTCACAGATCCTCCGGTCCCCCGCTGCCAGCTAGTTCTGCCTCTACCAGCCCCCTGCAACCATCCTGTGCCCTCGCAGCCACTCACTAATCCTCCGGTCCCTGCTGCCAGCTAGTTCTGCTTCTACCAGCCCCCTGCAGCAGTCCTGTGCCCTCGCAGCCACTCACTAATCCTCTGGTCCCCCGCTGCCAGCTAGTTCTGCTTCTACCAGCCCCCTGCAGCAATCCTGTGCCCTCGTAGTCACTGCTGCTCCAGTCCCCCGCCACCAGCTAGTTCTGCTTCTACCAGCCCCCTGCAGCAATCCTGTGCCCTCGTAGTCACTCATTGCTGCTCCAGTCCCCCGCCACCAGCTAGTTCTGCTTCTACCAGCCCCCTGCAGCAATCCTGTGCCCTCGTAGTCACTGCTGCTCCAGTCCCCTGCCACCAGCTAGTTCTGCTTCTACCAGCCCCCTGCAGCAATCCTGTGCCCTCGTAGTCACTCATTGCTGCTCCAGTCCCCCGCCACCAGCTAGTTCTGCTTCTACCAGCCCCCTGCAGCAATCCTGTGCCCTCGTAGTCACTGCTGCTCCAGTCCCCTGCCACCAGCTAGTTCTGCTTCTACCAGCCCCCTGCAGCAATCCTGTGCCCTCGTAGTCACTGCTGCTCCAGTCCCCCGCCACCAGCTAGTTCTGCTTCTACCAGCCCCCTGCAGCCGTCCCGTGCCCTCGCAGTCACTCACTGCTGCTCCAGTCCCCCGCCACCAGCTAGTTCTGCTTCTACCAGCCCCATGCAGCCATCCTGTGCCCTCGTAGTCACTCACAGAGCCTCCGGTCCCCTGCCACCAGCTAGTTCTGCCTCTACCAGCCCCCTGCAACCATCCTGTGCCCTCGTAGTCACTCACAGAGCCTCCGGTCCCCTGCCACCAGCTAGTTCTGCTTCTACCAGCCCCCTGCAGCCATCCTGTGCCCTCGCAGTCACTCACGGATCTTTCTGTCAGCTAGTTTCACTTTGCCGACAGGTCTGGCCACGCGTCTCTTTCTAGGCGTTCCCATCCACAATAGCATCCTACGCCTGTGCAGGACGGTATTGCAGACGGGAACGCAAAGAAAGAGACACGTGGCCAGACGCGCAGTGAGCCTATCAGACGAAAATAAAATTAGCTGGCAACGGGGGACCGGAGGCTCTGTGAGTGACTGCGAGGGCACAGGATGGCTGCAGGGGGCTGGTAGAAGCAGAACTAGCTGGCGGCGGGGGACCGGAGGCTCTGTGAGTGACTGCGAGGGCACAGGATGGCTGCATGGGGCTGGTAGAAGCAGAACTAGCTGGTGGCGGGGGATAGATGCAGAACTAGCTGGTGGCGGGGGAGCGGAGGCTCCGCGAGTGACTGCGAGGGCACAGGATGGCTGCATGGGGCTGGTAGATGCAGAACTAGCTGGTGGCGGGGGACTGGAGCAGAGGATTAGTGAGTGGCTGCCAGGGCACGGGATGGCTGCAGGGGGCTGGTAGAAGCAGAACTAGCTGGCGGCGGGGGACCGGAGGCTCTGTGAGTGACTGCGAGGGCACGGGATGGCTGCAGGGGGCTGGTAGAAGCAGAACTAGCTGGCAGCGGGGGACCGGAGGCTCTGTGAGTGACTGCGAGGGCACGGGATGGCTGCAGGGGGCTGGTAGAAGCAGAACTAGCTGGCAGCGGGGGACCGGAGGCTCTGTGAGTGACTGCGAGGGCACAGGATGGCTGCATGGGGCTGGTAGAAGCAGAACTAGCTGGCGGGGGACGGGAGGCTGTGTGAGTGACTGCGAGGGCACGGGATGGCTGCAGGGGGCTGGTAGAAGCAGAACTAGCTGGCGGCGGTGGACCGGAGGCTCTGTGAGTGACTTCGAGGGCACGGGATGGCTGGAGGGGGCTGGTAGAAGCAGAACTAGCTGGCGGCGGGGGACCGGAGGCTCTGTGAGTGACTGCGAGGGCACGGGACGGCTGCAGGGGGCTGGTAGAAGCAGAACTAGCTGGCGGCGTGGGACCAGAGGCTCTGTGAGTGACTGCGAGGGCACAGGACGGCTGCAGGGGGCTGGTAGAAACAGAACTAGCTGGTGGCGGGGGAGCGGAGGCTCCGCGAGTGACTGCGAGGGCACAGGATGGCTGCAGGGGGCTGGTAGAAGCAGAACTAGCTGGCGGCGGGGGACCGGAGGCTCTGTGAGTGACTGCGAGGGCACAGGATGGCTGCATGGGGCTGGTAGAAGCAGAACTAGCTGGTGGCGGGGGAGCGGAGGCTCCGCGAGTGACGGCGATGGCATGGGACGGCTGCAGGGGGCTGGTAGAGGCAGAACTAGCTGGTGCCGGGGGACCGGAGGCTCTGTGAGTGACTGCCAGGGCACGGGACGGCTGCAGAGGGCTGGTAGAAGCAGAACTAGCTGGTGGCAGGGGAGCGGAGGCTCTGTGAGTGACTGCGAGGGCACAGGACGGCTGCAGGGGGCTGGTAGAATCAGAACCAGCTGGCGGCGGGGGACCGGAGGCTCTGTGAGTGACTGCGAGGGCACAGGACGGCTGCAGGGGGCTGGTAGATGCAGAACTAGCTGGTGGCGGAAGAGCGGAGGCTCCGTGAGTGACTGCGAGGGCACAGGATGACTGCATGGGGCTGGTAGATGCAGAACTAGCTGGTGGCGGGGGACCGGAGGCTCTGTGAGTGACTGCCAGGGCACGGGACGGCTGCAGGGGGCTGGTAGAAGCAGCACTAGCTGGCGGCGGGGGACCGGGGGCTCTGTGAGTGACTGCGAGGGCACGGGATGGCTGCAGGGGGCTGGTAGAAGCAGAACTAGCTGGCGGCGGTGGACTGGAGGCTCTGTGAGTGACTGCGAGGGCACGGGATGGCTGGAGGGGGCTGGTAGAAGCAGAACTAGCTGGCGGCGGGGGACCGGAGGCTCTGTGAGTGACTGCGAGGGCACGGGACGGCTGCAGGGGGCTGTTAGAAGCAGAACTAGCTGGCGGCGGGGGACCGGAGGCTCTGTGAGTGACTGCGAGGGCACGGGATGGCTGCATGGGGCTGGTAGAAGCAGAACTAGCTGGTGGCGGGGGAGCGGAGGCTCCGCGAGTGACTGCGAGGGCATGGGACGGCTGCAGGGGGCTGGTAGAGGCAGAACTAGCTGGTGGAGGGGGACCGGAGGCTCTGTGAGTGACTGCGAGGGCACAGGACGGCTGCAGGGGGCTGGTAGAAGCAGAACTAGCTGGTGGAGGGGGACCGGAGGCTCTGTGAGTGACTGCCAGGGCACGGGACGGCTGCAGGGGGCTGGTAGAAGCAGAACTAGCTGGCGGCGGGGGACCGGAGGCTCTGTGAGTGACTGCGAGGGCACGGGACGGCTGCAGGGGGCTGGTAGAAGCAGAACTAGCTGGTGGCGGACCGGAGGCTCTGTGAGTGACTGCCAGGGCACGGGACGGCTGCAGGGGGCTGGTAGAAGCAGAACTAGCTGGCGGCGGGGGACCGGAGGCTCTGTGAGTGACTGTGAGGGCACGGGATGGCTGCAGGGGGCTGGTAGAAGCAGAACTAGCTGGCGGCGGTGGACCGGAGGCTCTGTGAGTGACTGCGAGGGCACGGGATGGCTGGAGGGGGCTGGTAGAAGCAGAACTAGCTGGCGGCGGGGGACCGGAGGCTCTGTGAGTGACTGCGAGGGCACGGGACGGCTGCAGGGGGCTGGTAGAAGCAGAACTAGCTGGTGGCGGGGGAGCGGAGGCTCCGCGAGTGACTGCGAGGGCATGGGATGGCTGCACGGGGCTGGTAGAGGCAGAACTAGCTGGTGGCGGGGGACCGGAGGCTCTGTGAGTGACTGCCAGGGCACGGGACGGCTGCAGGGGGCTGGTAGAAGCAGAACTAGCTGGCGGCGGTGGACCGAAGGCTCTGTGAATGACTGCGAGGGCACGGGACGGCGGCAGGGGGCTGGTAGAAGCAGAACTAGCTGGCGGCAGGGGACCGGTCCGGAGGCTCTGTGAGTGACTGCGAGGGCACAGGACAGCTGCAGGGGGCTGGTAGATGCAGAACTAGCTGGTGGCGGGGCAGCGGAGGCTCTGTGAGTGACTGCGAGGGCACCGGACGGCTGCAGGGGGTTGGTAGATGCAGAACTAGCTGGTGGCGGGGGAGCGGAGGCTCCGCGAGTGACTGCGAGGGCACAGGATGGCTGCATGGGGCTGGTAGATGCAGAACTAGCTGGTGGCGGGGGACCGGAGGCTCTGTGAGTGACTGCCAGGGCACGGGACGGCTGCAGGGGGCTGGTAGAAGCAGAACTAGCTGGCGGCGGTGGACCGGAGGCTCTGTGAGTGACTGCGAGGGCACGGGATGGCTGGAGGGGGCTGGTAGAAGCAGAATTAGCTGGCGGCGGGGGACCGGAGGCTCTGTGAGTGACTGCGAGGGTACAGGACGGCTGCAGGGTGCTGGTAGAAGCAGAACTAGCTAGCGGCGGGGGACCGGAGGCTCTGTGAGTGACTGCCAGGGCACGGGACGGCTGCAGGGGGCTGGTAGAAGCAGAACTAGCTGGCGGCGGGGGACCAGAGGCTCTGTGAGTGACTGTGAGGGCACAGGATGGCTGCAGGGGGCTGGTAGAAGCAGAACTAGCTGGTGGCGGGGGACCGGAGGCTCTGTGAGTGACTGCCAGGGCACGGGACGGCTGCAGGGGGCTGGTAGAAGCAGAACTAGCTGGCGGCGGGGGACCGGAGGCTCTGTGAGTTTCTGCGAGGGCACAGGACGGCTGCAGGGGGCTGGTAGAAACAGAACTAGCTGGTGGTGGGGGAGTGGAGGCTCCGCGAGTGACTGCGAAGGCACGGGACGGCTGCAGGGGGCTGGTAGAAGCAGAACTAGCTGGCAGCGGGGGACCGGAGGCTCTGTGAGTGACTGCGAGGGCACGGGACGGCTGCAGGGGGCTGGTAGAGGCAGAACTAGCTGGCGGCGGGGGACCGAAAGGCTCTGTGAGCGACTGCGAGGGCACAGGACGGCTGCAGGGGGCTGGTAGATGCAGAACTAGCTGGTGGCGGGGCAGCGGAGGCTCTGTGAGTGACTGCGAGGGCACCGGACGGCTGCAGGGGGTTGGTAGATGCAGAACTAGCTGGTGGCGGGGGAGCGGAGGCTCCGCGAGTGACTGCGAGGGCACAGGATGGCTGCATGGGGCTGGTAGATGCAGAACTAGCTGGTGGCGGGGGACCGGAGGCTCTGTGAGTGACTGCCAGGGCACGGGACGGCTGCAGGGGGCTGGTAGAAGCAGAACTAGCTGGCGGCGGTGGACCGGAGGCTCTGTGAGTGACTGCGAGGGCACGGGATGGCTGGAGGGGGCTGGTAGAAGCAGAATTAGCTGGCGGCGGGGGACCGGAGGCTCTGTGAGTGACTGCGAGGGTACAGGACGGCTGCAGGGTGCTGGTAGAAGCAGAACTAGCTAGCGGCGGGGGACCGGAGGCTCTGTGAGTGACTGCCAGGGCACGGGACGGCTGCAGGGGGCTGGTAGAAGCAGAACTAGCTGGCGGCGGGGGACCAGAGGCTCTGTGAGTGACTGCCAGGGCACGGGACGGCTGCAGGGGGCTGGTAGAAGCAGAACTAGCTGCCAGCGGGGGACTGGAGCAGCAGTGAGTGACTACGAGGGCACAGGATGGCTGCAGGGGGCTGGTAGAAGCAGAACTAGCTGGTGGCGGGGGACCGGAGGCTCTGTGAGTGACTGCCAGGGCACGGGACGGCTGCAGGGGGCTGGTAGAAGCAGAACTAGCTGGCGGCGGGGGACCGGAGGCTCTGTGAGTTTCTGCGAGGGCACAGGACGGCTGCAGGGGGCTGGTAGAAACAGAACTAGCTGGTGGTGGGGGAGTGGAGGCTCCGCGAGTGACTGCGAAGGCACGGGACGGCTGCAGGGGGCTGGTAGAAGCAGAACTAGCTGGCAGCGGGGGACCGGAGGCTCTGTGAGTGACTGCGAGGGCATGGGATGGCTGCAGGGGGCTGGTAGAGGCAGAACTAGCTGGCGGTAGGGGACCGGAGGCTCTGTGAGTGACTGTGAGGGTACGGGACGGCTGCAGGGGGCTGGTAGAAGCAGAACTAGCTGGTGGCGGGGGACCGGAGGCTCTGTGAGTGACTGCGAGGGCACGGGACAGCTGCAGGGGCTGGTAGAAGCAGAACTAGCTGGTGGCGGGGGACTGGAGCAGCAGTGAGTGACTACGAGGGCACAGGACAGCTGCAGGGGGCTGGTAGAAGCAGAACTAGCTGGCGGCGGGGTACTGGAGGCTCTGTGAGTGACTGCGAGGGCATGGGATGGCTGCAGGGGGCTGGTAGAGGCAGAACTAGCTGGCGGTAGGGGACCGGAGGCTCTGTGAGTGACTGTGAGGGTACGGGACGGCTGCAGGGGGCTGGTAGAAGCAGAACTAGCTGGTGGCGGGGGACCGGAGGCTCTGTGAGTGACTGCGAGGGTACAGGACGGCTGCAGGGGGCTGGTAGAAGCCCCAGGTGAGCAAAACTGTTTTTTTTTTTTTTTTTATAGGCTGAAGGATAACTTAACAACATGCTTAGAATAATTAAATAATGTTTTATTGTGACATAAAAGTTAATCAAACAAAAAGAAAAAAAAACATTTGTTGATTGCATAGGTTTCCTCCTAGCTGGGGCACTGCTGGAACCCCACGTGGCTGCGATTGTGGCCTCTGCTGGAACCCCACGTGGCTGCGATTGTGGCCGCTGCTGGAACCCCACATGGCTGCGATTGTGGCCTCTGCTGGAACCCCACGTGGCTGTAATTGTGGCCGCTGCTGGAACCCCACGTGGCTTTAATTTTGCCGCTGCTGGAACCCCACGTGGCTGCGATTGTGGCCGCTGCTGGAACCCCATGTGGCTGTAATTGTGGCCGCTACTGGAACCCCACGTGGCTGCGATCGTGGCCGCTGCTGGAACCCCATGTGGCTGTAATTGTGACCGCTACTGGAACCCCACGTGGCTGCGATCGTGGCCGCTGATGGAACCCCACGTGGCTGCGATTCTGGCCACAGCCGGAACCCCATGTGGCTGTAATTGTGGCCGCTGCTGGAACCCCACGTGGCTGTAATTGTGGCCGCTGCTGGAACCCCACGTGGCTGCGATTGTGGCCGCTGCTGGAACCCCACGTGGCTGCAATTGTGGCCGCTGCTGGAACCCCACGTGGCTGTAATTGTGGCCGCTGCTGAAACCCCACGTGGCTGCGATTGTGGCCACTGCTGGAACCCCACGTGGCTACGATTGTGGCCGCTGCTGGAACCCCCTGTGGCTGTAATTGTGGCCGCTACTGGAACCGGCTGTGATCGTGGCCACAAATCTGTCGGGTAAAATGTCAGCTGTTCCCACCCTGTATCTGCCCACTCCACATCCCAATCTCAGGAAGGAGAACAGGAAAGAAAGAGAGGAGAGGAATGGGGGGGGGGGGGGGATATGAGGAGGGCAGGCAGAAAGAAGAGGGGGAAGGGATAGCAGGAGGAGGGGTTAAAAAGAGGAGGGACAGAAGAAGTGAGGTGGGGAAAGAGGAGGGGAGAGGAGAAGCGGCAGAGGGAGGGGAGAGGCGGTACAGTGGAAGGGAAAGGAAGTGACAGGTGAGGTTTTGTAAAGATGGAGGAGAGGGGGAGAGGGACAATGATGACATTTATTCCAGTATCTCTGATGCCATTTATAGCAAGCATTTGATGCTGTACATATAGCAATATCACTATGCCCACTGCACACGAATACTATTATGTATTACAACCCCCATGTATATAGCCCCGGCCAGGGCCTCGGGGGACACCTGTAAAGGGGAGGGATTCATCATACAAAGCAATATCTGTATAATAAATAATAGTTATGCGTTATGTACCGGCGAGGGCAGCAGCAGAAGGAGAGAGTATAATGTAATGATGATATGATAGATTTATAATGGCTGAAATGTACGGATGAGTATAATGCAGGAAAATAATAACCGAAACTTTCCAGCTCCTCCCCTTTATAAACAGCCACTCACAGGCCCCACCCTCCCTAGACTGCGCCATAGTCATGCTGAGGGGTGGCCGTTCTCTGCCTGGAGGCGGGATCTGGAAGAGACAGAGAAGACAAGTGTTAGCAGCCAGTGTGTGATGTCACCTATCTCTCCAGTAACAGCCATGACCCCTCCCCCTGGACCGCAGACATTCTATCACCCGACCTTCTCCTGGGCATTGGAGGTGTGGCTGAATCCCCTGACTACAACTGGACAAGGCAGCATACCGCACAACTTTTTGAGATAGGAAAGAGGGACACTTAAGTCACGCCCCTAACCACACCCCTGACACACCCCTAGTTCCACATACCATAAAGATTTCATAAGAAAACGGTTTTTAATTTAAACCACTCTGGTCCTTTCTATTCTGATTCAGTATCCTTCATGTTAACATGCGGAAATAAGAAATATATCAATGTAAAGGATGGGAATAAAGTTTAGAGTCAATTAAACACATTGATTGGCACAGATCTGTACATGAGTCCTGAAAGAGGGAGCCAAAGAGACAGAGGGACAGAGAGACAGAGGGACAGAGAGACAGAGGGACAGAGAGACAGAGGGACAGAGAGACAGAGGGACAGAGAGACAGAGGGACAGAGAGACAGAGGGACAGAGAGACAGAGGGACAGAGGGACAGAGGGACAGAGGGACAGAGGGACAGAGGGACAGAGGGACAGAGAGACAGAGAGACAGAGGGACAGAGAGACAGAGGGACAGAGGGACAGAGGGACAGAGGGACAGAGGGACAGAGAGACAGAGAGACAGAGGGACAGAGGGACAGAGAGACAGAGAGACAGAGGGACAGAGGGACAGAGGGACAGAGGGACAGAGAGACAGAGGGACAGAGAGACAGAGGGACAGAGGGACAGAGGGACAGAGGGACAGAGAGACAGAGAGACAGAGGGACAGAGGGACAGAGAGACAGAGGGACAGAGAGACAGAGGGACAGAGGGACAGAGGGACAGAGGGACAGAGGGACAGAGAGACAGAGAGACAGAGGGACAGAGGGACAGAGAGACAGAGGGACAGAGAGACAGAGGGACAGAGGGACAGAGGGACAGAGGGACAGAGGGACAGAGAGACAGAGGGACAGAGAGACAGAGGGACAGAGGGACAGAGAGACAGAGGGACAGAGGGACAGAGAGACAGAGGGACAGAGGGACAGAGGGACAGAGGGACAGAGGGACAGAGAGACAGAGAGACAGAGGGACAGAGGGACAGAGGGACAGAGGGACAGAGGGACAGAGAGACAGAGGGACAGAGGGACAGAGGGACAGAGGGACAGAGGGACAGAGAGACAGAGAGACAGAGGGACAGAGGGACAGAGAGACAGAGGGACAGAGAGACAGAGGGACAGAGAGACAGAGGGACAGAGGGACAGAGGGACAGAGGGACAGAGGGACAGAGAGACAGAGGGACAGAGAGACAGAGGGACAGAGGGACAGAGAGACAGAGGGACAGAGGGACAGAGAGACAGAGGGACAGAGGGACAGAGGGACAGAGGGACAGAGGGACAGAGAGACAGAGGGACAGAGAGACAGGGACAGAGAGACAGAGAGACAGAGGGACAGAGAGACAGAGGGACAGAGAGACAGAGGGACAGAGAGACAGAGGGACAGAGAGACACAGGGACAGAGAGACAGAGGGACAGAGAGACAGAGGGACAGAGAGACAGAGGGACAGAGAGACAGAGGGACAGAGGGACAGAGAGACAGAGGGACAGAGGGACAGAGGGACAGAGAGACAGAGGGACAGAGAGACAGAGAGACAGAGAGACAGAGGGACAGAGAGACAGAGAGACAGAGGGACAGAGAGACAGAGGGACAGAGGGACAGAGAGACAGAGAGACAGAGGGACAGAGGGACAGAGGGACAGAGAGACAGAGGGACAGAGAGACAGAGAGACAGAGGGACAGAGGGACAGAGGGACAGAGAGACAGAGGGACAGAGAGACAGGGACAGAGGGACAGAGGGACAGAGGGACAGAGAGACAGAGGGACAGAGGGACAGAGAGACAGAGGGACAGAGAGACAGAGAGACAGAGGGACAGAGGGACAGAGGGACAGAGAGACAGAGGGACAGAGAGACAGAGGGACAGAGAGACAGGGACAGAGGGACAGAGAGACAGAGGGACAGAGGGACAGAGAGACAGAGGGACAGAGAGACAGAGAGACAGAGGGACAGAGAGACAGGGACAGAGGGACAGAGAGACAGAGGGACAGAGGGACAGAGAGACAGAGGGACAGAGAGACAGAGGGACAGAGAGACAGAGAGACAGAGGGACAGAGAGACAGAGGGACAGAGAGACAGAGGGACAGAGAGACAGGGACAGAGAGACAGAGAGACAGAGGGACAGAGAGACAGAGGGACAGAGAGACAGAGAGACAGAGAGACAGACGGACAGAGAGACAGAGAGACAGAGAGACAGAGGGACAGAGAGACAGAGAGACAGAGGGACAGAGAGACAGAGGGACAGAGAGACAGAGGGACAGAGAGACAGAGGGACAGAGAGACAGAGGGACAGAGGGACAGAGGGACAGAGAGACAGAGGGACAGAGGGACAGAGGGACAGAGAGACAGAGAGACAGAGGGACAGAGGGACAGAGGGACAGAGAGACAGAGAGACAGAGGGACAGAGAGACAGGGACAGAGGGACAGAGGGACAGAGGGACAGAGGGACAGAGAGACAGAGGGACAGAGGGACAGAGGGACAGAGGGACAGAGGGACAGAGAGACAGAGAGACAGAGGGACAGAGGGACAGAGAGACAGAGGGACAGAGAGACAGAGGGACAGAGAGACAGAGGGACAGAGGGACAGAGGGACAGAGGGACAGAGGGACAGAGAGACAGAGGGACAGAGAGACAGAGGGACAGAGGGACAGAGAGACAGAGGGACAGAGGGACAGAGAGACAGAGGGACAGAGGGACAGAGGGACAGAGGGACAGAGGGACAGAGAGACAGAGGGACAGAGAGACAGGGACAGAGAGACAGAGAGACAGAGGGACAGAGAGACAGAGGGACAGAGAGACAGAGGGACAGAGAGACAGAGGGACAGAGAGACACAGGGACAGAGAGACAGAGGGACAGAGAGACAGAGGGACAGAGAGACAGAGGGACAGAGAGACAGAGGGACAGAGGGACAGAGAGACAGAGGGACAGAGGGACAGAGGGACAGAGAGACAGAGGGACAGAGAGACAGAGAGACAGAGAGACAGAGGGACAGAGAGACAGAGAGACAGAGGGACAGAGAGACAGAGGGACAGAGGGACAGAGAGACAGAGAGACAGAGGGACAGAGGGACAGAGGGACAGAGAGACAGAGGGACAGAGAGACAGAGAGACAGAGGGACAGAGGGACAGAGGGACAGAGAGACAGAGGGACAGAGAGACAGGGACAGAGGGACAGAGGGACAGAGGGACAGAGAGACAGAGGGACAGAGGGACAGAGAGACAGAGGGACAGAGAGACAGAGAGACAGAGGGACAGAGGGACAGAGGGACAGAGAGACAGAGGGACAGAGAGACAGAGGGACAGAGAGACAGGGACAGAGGGACAGAGAGACAGAGGGACAGAGGGACAGAGAGACAGAGGGACAGAGAGACAGAGAGACAGAGGGACAGAGAGACAGGGACAGAGGGACAGAGAGACAGAGGGACAGAGGGACAGAGAGACAGAGGGACAGAGAGACAGAGGGACAGAGAGACAGAGAGACAGAGGGACAGAGAGACAGAGGGACAGAGAGACAGAGGGACAGAGAGACAGGGACAGAGAGACAGAGAGACAGAGGGACAGAGAGACAGAGGGACAGAGAGACAGAGAGACAGAGAGACAGACGGACAGAGAGACAGAGAGACAGAGAGACAGAGGGACAGAGAGACAGAGAGACAGAGGGACAGAGAGACAGAGGGACAGAGAGACAGAGGGACAGAGAGACAGAGGGACAGAGAGACAGAGGGACAGAGGGACAGAGGGACAGAGAGACAGAGGGACAGAGGGACAGAGGGACAGAGAGACAGAGAGACAGAGGGACAGAGGGACAGAGGGACAGAGAGACAGAGAGACAGAGGGACAGAGAGACAGAGGGACAGAGGGACAGAGAGACAGAGAGACAGAGGGACAGAGAGACAGAGAGACAGAGGGACAGAGAGACAGAGAGACAGAGAGACAGAGGGACAGAGAGACAGAGGGACAGAGAGACAGAGGGACAGAGAGACAGGGACAGAGAGACAGAGAGACAGAGGGACAGAGAGACAGAGAGACAGAGGGACAGAGGGACAGAGAGACAGAGGGACAGAGAGACAGAGGGACAGAGGGACACAGGGACAGAGAGACAGAGGGACAGAGAGACAGAGGGACAGAGAGACACAGGGACAGAGAGACAGAGGGACAGAGAGACAGAGGGACAGAGAGACAGAGGGACAGAGGGACAGAGAGACAGAGGGACAGAGAGACAGAGAGACAGAGAGACAGAGGGACAGAGAGACAGAGAGACAGAGGGACAGAGGGACAGAGAGACAGAGGGACAGAGAGACAGAGGGACAGAGAGACAGAGGGACAGAGAGACAGAGGGACAGAGAGACACAGGGACAGAGAGACAGAGGGACAGAGAGACAGAGGGACAGAGAGACAGAGGGACAGAGAGACAGAGGGACAGAGGGACAGAGAGACAGAGGGACAGAGGGACAGAGAGACAGAGAGACAGAGAGACAGAGGGACAGAGAGACAGAGAGACAGAGGGACAGAGAGACAGAGAGACAGAGGGACAGAGAGACAGAGAGACAGAGAGACAGAGGGACAGAGAGACAGAGGGACAGAGAGACAGAGGGACAGAGGGACAGAGGGACAGAGAGACAGAGGGACAGAGAGACAGAGGGACAGAGAGACAGAGGGACAGAGAGACAGAGGGACAGAGGGACAGAGAGACAGAGGGACAGAGGGACAGAGAGACAGAGAGACAGAGGGACAGAGAGACAGAGGGACAGAGGGACAGAGAGACAGAGAGACAGAGGGACAGAGAGACAGAGAGACAGAGGGACAGAGAGACAGAGGGACAGAGGGACAGAGAGACAGAGAGACAGAGGGACAGAGAGACAGAGGGACAGAGGGACAGAGAGACAGAGAGACAGAGGGACAGAGAGACAGAGAGACAGAGAGACAGAGAGACAGAGGGACAGAGGGACAGAGAGACAGAGGGACAGAGGGACAGAGAGACAGAGAGACAGAGGGACAGAGAGACAGAGGGACAGAGGGACAGAGAGACAGAGAGACAGAGGGACAGAGAGACAGAGAGACAGAGAGACAGAGAGACAGAGGGACAGAGGGACAGAGAGACAGAGGGACAGAGGGACAGAGAGACAGAGAGACAGAGAGACAGAGGGACAGAGAGACAGAGGGACAGAGGGACAGAGAGACAGAGAGACAGAGGGACAGAGAGACAGAGAGACAGAGAGACAGAGGGACAGAGAGACAGAGGGACAGAGAGACAGAGGGACAGAGAGACAGGGACAGAGAGACAGAGAGACAGAGGGACAGAGAGACAGAGGGACAGAGAGACAGAGGGACAGAGAGACAGAGGGACAGAGAGACAGAGGGACAGAGAGACAGAGGGACAGAGAGACAGAGGGACAGAGAGACAGAGGGACAGAGGGACAGAGAGACAGAGGGACAGAGAGACAGAGGGACAGAGAGACAGAGGGACAGAGAGACAGAGGGACAGAGAGACAGAGGGACAGAGGGACAGAGAGACAGAGGGACAGAGGGACAGAGAGACAGAGAGACAGAGAGACAGAGGGACAGAGAGACAGAGAGACAGAGGGACAGAGAGACAGAGAGACAGAGGGACAGAGAGACAGAGAGACAGAGGGACAGAGAGACAGAGAGACAGAGGGACAGAGGGACAGAGAGACAGAGAGACAGAGGGACAGAGGGACAGAGAGACAGAGAGACAGAGAGACAGAGAGACAGAGAGACAGAGAGACAGAGGGACAGAGAGACAGAGAGACAGAGAGACAGAGGGACAGAGAGACAGGGACAGAGAGACAGGGACAGAGAGACAGAGGGACAGAGAGACAGAGGGACAGAGGGACAGAGAGACAGGGACAGAGAGACAGAGAGACAGAGAGACAGAGGGACAGAGAGACAGGGACAGAGAGACAGAGGGACAGAGAGACAGAGGGACAGAGAGACAGAGGGACAGAGGGACAGAGAGACAGAGAGACAGAGGGACAGAGAGACAGAGAGACAGAGGGACAGAGAGACAGAGGGACAGAGAGACAGAGGGACAGAGAGACAGAGGGACAGAGAGACAGAGGGACAGAGAGACAGAGAGACAGAGGGACAGAGAGACAGAGAGACAGAGAGACAGAGGGACAGAGAGACAGAGGGACAGAGAGACAGGGACAGAGAGACAGAGGGACAGAGAGACAGAGAGACAGAGAGACAGAGGGACAGAGAGACAGAGGGACAGAGAGACAGAGGGACAGAGGGACAGAGAGACAGAGGGACAGAGAGACAGGGACAGAGAGACACAGGGACGGGGTTCCCAAAGAGGGACTGTCCCTCCAAAACAGACAGTTGGAAGCTATGCTACATATTGTAACTGATAAAAATAATGGTAGTGGTCAGGGGCGTAACAAGGGGATGCAGCTCCTGCACCCATGGTGGGCCCCGTGCCCCTCTAGGGCCCACTCAGGGCTGTTCTGTGGCACAGGAGGGGTCGCAGCATGAGGGGAAAGCATGGCCACACATCGGCGGGGAGGGGGGACAGTCCCCCCCTCACCTCGGGCTCTCCCCTCAGCGCTCCCCCTACCTGGCAGCAGCAGGCAGGACACATACCTCCGTCCACGCGCTGGTTCCAATCTCTAAGTGTCTGGTGCTACTTTCTGTTTAAACAGGAAGTAGTGTGAGGCACTTGAGAGATGGACCTCCGTGGTGGTATGTGTTCCTGCCGCCGCCCGCTGCCACTGATGATTGATGCTGGAGGGGAGAGCTGAGGTGAGGGGGGGACTGTCTCCCTCCCCGCCGATGTGTGGCCATGCTTTCCCCTCATGCTGCGACTCCTCCTGTGCCACAGAACAGCCCTGAGCGGGCCTCAGGGGAGGCGGGGGCCCATTCAAATGTTTGCAGGGGCCCGGCGATTTCTAGTTACGCCCCTGGTAGTGGTAATGGATGCTGCTAACGCTTCTCCCCAGTGAGGAATACAGAAAACAGGAAGTGGAAAGGAATTAGAAGATGCAATTGTGATATTATTCCATTATCGTTCTATTAACAGCCACTGGTGATCATAAAAGTTTGACTATCCCCCCCCCTCCTTCCATGACAATGCTACTGAAAGGAAAGGGAATACTAGTAATCCTACCTAATAATCCTCCAGTGTCCCTGCGTCCTGTCCATGTGTCAGCGCTTTTGTGCATATCGAGCACTGACAGCCGTTGGGGACAGGACGCAGGGCAGGTGGGTGTACGCGCACGGTGACGACAGCCCTAGTGCCCAAGGTCACTAGTAAATAAAAATACTGGTTACAGATAAGAAAGCTGAGTTCTCTCTATGGGCTCGATTCACAAAGCGGTGCTAACCCAGTTAGAGACTTTAGGCGTGATAACCATTGCACCACGCTGGTGAAAAGCCAGTTTAGGCATGATAAGTTTAGGCGTGATAAGTTTAGGCGTGATAAGTTTAGGCGTGATAAGTTTAGGCATGATAAGTTTAGATAGCGCCCAAAGTCCCGCACGCAAAGCAGCACCATTAAGGGCCCTTTTCCACTAGCAGTCGCTAGCGTTCACGCTGAACGCTAGCGATTGCGATTCAGCAAATGTTAATAATTTCGCGGCGATTTCCCGACGTTTGCGATCGCGATTTTGCTATGCTATGCACTGCATAGCAAAATCGCGGCAAAAATCGTTACGCGCCGCGATCGCAATTGAGTAAAAAATGTTAAAAAGCAAACTGTAGCGATTTTAAGATCACTAGCAGTTTGCGGTTTTGCGATTAAGCAATCGCAAATGCCCTAGTGGAAAAGGGCCCTCAACTCTATGCGAAGTGCACCAGACTTTGCTAGCGCAAAACTTTTGATCAGCTGTGCACTGCGGTGCTAACACAGTGGGTGCTCAAACTTATCACGCCTAAACTTATCACACCTAAACTTATCACACCTAAACTTATCACACCTAAACTTATCACACCTAAACTTATCACGCCTAAACTTATCACGCCTAAACTTATCACGCCTAAACTTATCACGCCTAAACTTATTACGCCTAAACTTATCACGCCTAAACTTATCACACCTAAACTTATCATGCCTAAACTTATCACACCTAAACTTATCACACCTAAACTTATCACACCTAAACTTATCACACCTAAACTTATCACACCTAAACTTATCATGCCTAAACAGAGTTTAGGCGTGATAAAGGGCTTTTCACCAGCGTGCTAACTGTTAGCACCGCTTTGTGAATCAAGCCCAATGGGTCTGCAGCAGCAGCACAGGAGGAAAGCTACATTCCCAGGTCTATCGCTAACTGTCCCAGTCACACTCAGGACAGGCTGCAGTGATTTGTGGTGTGACTAATGCTAGGAATACAAGAGATTTTATAGCAGATTTACTGTCCAATCGTTTTTCTGATCGATCTCCATTCACTTCTATGAGAAATCGATCAGAAAAATGATCCAAAATCAGATCAGACATGTTGGAAATTATCTATCGAACCATCTATCTGCCGAAAATCTCATGGTGTATTCCCAGCATAAGCTATGTGTTATCTCCTCTACATTCTGCCTACCATGAAACTTGTGTGTGTACAGCGACGCTGATCTCTCCTTCCAGGATGCAGGCTGATGCTCCTCCTCCTGGCCCTAGCGAGCTTGTGGGGACAGGGCGGACATGGCTGCCTCTGCTGCTATTGCTTGGAGGGACACAATGGATGTAAAGGCATGATAAGTTTAGTTTTTTAGATTGACACCTGTTTTAAAAAGACAGGCGTCATAGACACCTGTAATTTGTGACCTTTTGGAAGGACAGAAAAACGGAACTTAGTAAGGAGGGGGCGGGACCCAGGACAAGGGGGCTGGATCCGCGATTGTCCCGCCTCAATCGGGACTGTTGGACCCTGTGAAGGCAGTAATGCTATGTACACACACTAGAGTCATCTCAGCCGGGCGATAAAGACCGCTTAGGCGAGAATCTAGCCTAGTGTGCCTGATGTCGCCTGAAGGTCCTGCATACTGAGCGCATTGTTCCCCTCACTCACCCCGCCCACAGGAAGCTGCTCACCCCGCCCACAGGAAGCTGTTATCTATGCTGGGCGATAAAGACCGCTCAGGCAAGAATCTAGCCTAGTGTGCCCGGCGTCGCCCTAAGGTCCTGCATGCTGAGCGCATTGTTCACCTCACTCACCCCGCCCACAGGAAGCTGCTCACCCCGCCCACAGGAAGCTGTCATCTATGCTGGCCGATTAAAGACCGCTTAGGCGAGAATCTAGCCTAGTGTGCCCGGCGTCACCTGAAGGTCCTGCATGCTGAGTGCATTGTTCACCTCACTCACCCCCGCCCATAGGAAGCTGCTCACCCCACCCACAGGAAGCTGCTCACCCCACCCACAGGAAGCTACTCACCCCGCCCACAGGAAGCTGTCATCTCTGCTGGGCGATAAAGACCGCCTCAGGCGAGAATCTAGCCTAGTGTGCCTGGCGTCACTTGAAGGTCCTGCATGCTGAGCGCATTGTTCCCCTCACTCACCCCGCCCACAGGAAGCTGCTCACCCCGCCCACAGGAAGCTGCTCCATCATGCACTGTGAATGGACCCCTCTGGCTCAGCCCCTCCATGATGCCATCACTAAAGCAGAAGTAAGGGCCGCCGCAGTAGGACACTTCTGTGACAGCCAGATTATCCTGACCAACCGTGCTGAATGCTGCCCAGGAGGCGGGACCCACCACAAAAATGGACACTACTGCCCCTTCTGCACTGGAACACCTTGGCCGGCACTGCCAGATGTCAGCAATTGGGATCCTCAGCAGCGTCAGCCATCACCGCCAGCCATCACCGCAGGTTTCTTTCATGGAGAACTGGGTCATCACTGCTGAACCTTCACCTCTCTCTGTCATTCCCCCCCCCCCCCCAGGTCTCCTTAGGGATGACAGATGATTGCCAAGTGTGACTGGTGGTGCCGTAGTATGGCAGCCTCGGCTCTTGGCTTTTCGGACGTTATCAGTCTATATATAACCCCTCCCCCCGCACACACTCACCATCAGTATATGTATAACCCCTCCCCCCACACACACTCACCATCAGTCTATGTATAACCCCTCCCCCCGCACACTTACCATCAGTCTATGTATAACCCCTCCCCCTCGCACACTCACCATCAGTCTATGTATAACCCCTCCCCCCACACACACTCACCATCAGTATATGTATAACCCCTCCCCCCACACACACTCACCATCAGTCTATGTATAACCCCTCCCCCTCGCACACTCACCATCAGTCTATGTATAACCCCTCCCCCCACACACACTCACCATCAGTCTATGTATAACCCCTCCCCCCACACACATTCACCATCAGTATATGTATAACCCCTCCCCCCCGCACACACTCACCATCAGTATATGTATAACCCCTCCCCCCACACACATTCACCATCAGTATATGTATAACCCCTCCCCCCACACACACTCACCATCAGTCTATGTATAACCCCTCCCCCTCGCACACTCACCATCAGTCTATGTATAACCCCTCCCCCCACACACACTCACCATCAGTATATGTATAACCCCTCCCCCCACACACATTCACCATCAGTATATGTATAACCCCTCCCCCCACACACATTCACCATCAGTCTATGTATAACCCCTCCCCCCACACACACTCACCATCAGTCTATGTATAACCCCTCCCCCCACACACACTCACCATCAGTCTATGTATAACCCCTCCCCCCGCACACTCACCATCAGTCTATGTATAACCCCTCCCCCCACACACACTCGCCATCAGTCTATGTATAACCCCTCCCCCCCGCACACTTACCATCTGTGACCTCCAGCCTCTCCTCCTCCCCCGCTGCTTCCAAGTCCTCCACCTCATACCCATCATCCTCGTCTTCTCCCTGTGCAGCTGACATAAGACAGGGGGGTCAGTGTATGATGGACACAATGATCCGCATAGCGCCCCCCCCCCACAGGCTGTGTGTGCGCTGCCTTCCTTAGTGTGGGGCGGAGGTGGCACAAACAGCCCCCTAGAGGCGGCCATGGTGACCTCTCTAATGTCACCATGAGGCTGTATGTGATGGGATGGTGACATTATTACAGAACATACGTTATTGCAGTTTATGGGCACACCAGTGGTGATATTTGTGTGTCATCCACAGAGCAAGTCGTGGGGAAGATCCAAAAGCAAACTTCATGTCTGTGACAAATAATTGCTATTTGTCCAAATTCAGCGCAAACCATGCGCTAGGCACAGAGGAGTTCCCCTTAAAGGTGGTTGTCAGGAACTGGCCCCGCGGCATGCCTGCAGATACGGTTCCCGACTGTGGGTTTGACCAGATCGAGAGGGGAAGCAGCCTTAGTCGAGCTGACACAAGGCTGTGACCCCTCAAAACACTTTTCACTGCCACCACTAGCTGCTGCTAGACACATCCACTCTGCTGTTGAGTGACCTGCACGCAGTCTGCGTTCCCGTATCTGGGTCAGCTTTGCGCTTAGGCCAAACACGGGAACGCCACACACACAATACAATTGTACAGTAGCAAGGCACAATCATGGAACTGAACTTGTAACGTAAATTACACTGCAGTCTTTTTCTAGGCTATGGGCATTGGCTTAGTACAGCAGAAGTCAAACTTATTATATAAAGGTTTAATATTCCAGAAAAAAAAGTGGAACAATGCAGAAAACAATATATACAAAAGATTTAGAAAAACAAAGTAAAAATTACAAAGGATAAAAGTTACAAAGATACACAACAAGACAGTTTGCTTAAAATAAAATGGGAATAAACGTTACCAGCATATAGATCTGAGCGTTGTTGCGAGGAGAACGCGGTTCTGGTCAGACCAGGATAGTCCTAGCCTTTTGCTATCTCCAAAGAACTACAACTCTAGATCTTCCTAGCTGAGGTTTTATAGCCAGATTTGTGGCCCGGGGCCACTCAAATGGCCAGATCCAGGAATAATCCAATTTCCTCAGGTGTGACAGCACATCCTTGCTGAGTTTCCTGTTAGCCTTTGAAGTTTGCAGAGATTTCCCATCTCCCCATAGATCTAATTTCCACAGGTAAAATTGTAGTCTGGCACACACATCAAACGGACTTTTTGAGTAAGGCTTCTTCAACATTCCAGCAGGTTATCATATGTAAATTCCTGGCTCAGGTTGGTGTGATCTGCAGCCAGTCCAGGTGACAATAGTAAACATCTGAGACAGTATATCACAGCAGATCAAAGGTGGGGACATGACTGCTAGTGGCCTAATTAGCCATCTCCTAATTAGAGGTTTCGATGCATTGCGGTTCGATGCACCCGGGAGCTTTTAATCTTTGGGAGCCGGCGTTTTCCTGTTGGGTTGAATTAATAGCTACCGCCGCTGATTGCGTTGCACCGCAACATCCCGAGGACACGCCGCAGGCCATATAACACGTGCAGGAGAATGACTCCTGTTCTAGATGTGAAAGAGCCCTAAGATAACTCCCTCTCAGCCCCCTCCCCTCCTGCTAGAGAGTAAGCTTTTGGCAGGACCCCCCCTCCCCAGTGTATCCAACCTGATTGTGCATCCTGCATACAGAAGAACGTGACCTTGTATTATTACTATTACTAACAACAACAACAACAACAAATGACATTTGTAAAGCGCTTTTCTCCCGTGGGACTCAAAGCGCATAAGCATGGTTCCGACCATCGTGGTACAGAGGAAGAATTTTATAAATCTGGAAATGCCAGGCTAAACAGGTGGCTTTTCAGTCTGGATTTGAATAGCTCCAGGGATGGTGCTGTCTTTACTGGGTGTGGTAGGGAGTTCCAAAGAGTAGGGGCAGCATGACAGAAGGCTCTGTCTCCAGATTTTTTTGAGGTGCACTCTGGGAGTGACCAAGTTTATAGAACTTGCTGATCTGAGGTTGTGAGAGGTGTGGTGCAGCTTCAGCAAGTCCTTCATGTATCCAGGGCCCAGATTGTGCAGGGATTTGAATGTCAGCAGTCCAATCTTGAAGAGTATTCTCCATTCTACTGGTAGCCAGTGCAGTGAGCGAAGGATCGGTGTAATGTGACAGTGGCGAGGCTGGTTTGTTAGCAATCTGGCAGCAGCATTCTGCACTAATTGCAGGCGACGCAGGTCCTTTTTGGGGAGGCCAGCATAAAGGGCATTGCAGTAGTCCAGCCGTGATGTGATGAAGGCGTGGACTAGGGTTTGAAGATCCTCTGGGGGAATCAGATGTTTAATCTTTGCAATGTTCTTCAGATGAAAGAAGGAAGATTTAACTACAGATGAAATTTGGTTTCTGAAACTCAATTCCCCATCGATTAGTACGCCAAGGCTGCGCACAAGGTTGGAGCTGTTTATGTCTGAATTCCCAATCCTGATTGGTGTTGCTTTAGGATAGAGCTGTTTTGATGGCAAGCACTGGCTTTGGACAAACAGGACCTCAGTTTTGTCAGCATTCAGTTTCAACCAGTTATCATTCATCCATGCCTGAAGCTCAGCTAAGCAAGAGTTTATTTTTGGGGTAGGGTCTGTTCCACCAGGTTTGAAGGACAGGTATAGCTGTGTGTCATCGGCGTAGCAGTGGTACGTCAGGCCATGTCATTGAATAAGTGTACCGATTGGCAACATGTAGATTGCAAACAGCAGAGGGGATAGGATTGATCCTTGTGGCACTCCGAATTGTAGAGGTGCAGGTTTGGACATTATAGGTCCTAGGGATACTCTCTGTGTTCTGTCAGTCAGGAATGATCTGAACCACTGGAGGACTGATCCACTGATGCCACAGTACTCCTGCAGTCTGTTAAGCAGGATTTTATGGTCAACTGTATCAAAAGCAGCTGAGAGATCCAACAGGATTAGGATGGAGCATTCCCCTAGAGCATTACTCTAGTGTATAATCTGGCATTGTGTGTCTGGATGCTTATTACCTGTATTGTGTAGTCT